>NC_136491.1:24828447-24943447 GCF_053919585.1 Euprymna scolopes
GACCAGAAATTGTCTGAGTAATTTGGAAGAGACTGCAGAGGTTAATTTTTTTAACTTTGACCCTTATTATGACCCCTTAAAATTTATTGTTTTGGGCTCAAATCAAGTTATTAAGTTAGATTCATGTCCAAGTAATCTATATCTAAAATTTCAAGTGCGTATACCTAAAATTTTCGGAGGAGTTTGGTAGAGTTCTCAAAGGTCAAATCGTTGAACCTTGACACCTTAATCGCCAAATTTCTGGCCAAAAACCGATCACATCGATTTTTCCAAATCTCAGTATCCTGTATATCAAACTTCGAGTCTGTAGACTAAAAATTGACAGAGTTATTGTGTAGGGAAATGTACACAGACACACACACACACACAGACACATACACAAACGTTCACTTTTATAGATATACTAGCAGGGGTGTCCGGCGTTGCTCGGGTGTTTGGAGGTGTATGCTGTGCAAAAAAAACAAAAAAAATGGTTAATTTTTTAAAACTTTGACCCCTATTATGACCCCTTAAAATTTATAGTTTCGGGCTCAAATTACTTTATTAAGTTAGATCCAGGTTCAAGGAATCTATATCTAAAATTTCAAGTGTCTAGACCCAAAATTGTCGGAGGAGTTTGGTAGAGTTCTTAAAGGTCAAATCGTTGAAATTAGACCCCTTAACAGCCAAATTTCTGGCTGACACCCGTCACATCGATTTTCCCAAATCTCAGTACCCGGTATTTCAAATGTCGAGTCTATAGACTAAAAATTGACAGAGTTATTGCGTAGGGAAATGTACACAGACAGACACACAGACACACAGACAGACAGACACACAGACACGTTCACTTTTATAGATATATAGATATAGATAGATATCACATATTTGTATCATTTATATATCATATATTTGTATATATATATATATATATATATATATATATATATATATATATATATATATATATATATATATATATATATATCACATGTATTTGTATATACTGGCACCAAGTCATTATTTAAGCACGTCTGATTGAACACGACAGAGTTATTCTTTTTCGCGATTTGTTTTTTCGGGTTTTTTTTGTTTGTTTTTTTTTTATATCTTTTCAATTCGCTGAGCGGTCTTTTTTTATTTCAGCTGGCATGTTTTATATTATGGCGCCCAAAATTGTTGTTCAACCATATTCTTCTCAAGCGTCTTCTATCGGTACCGATAGGAAAATATGACTGAACAAAAACGTCTGTGTGACTTACCACCAGTATTATCACTGAAAGTACAGCAGAGAAGGATGAGAGTAGCTGGTCACAGCATGAGACACAGGGAAGAGGAATCCATCAAGCTAGTTATCTGGATACCAACAGATGGACACCCAAACCGTGATAGAAGAAGAATGACCTATATTGACAACCTGCTACAGGACACAGGATTGGAAAGTGTGCAGGACATACAAACTGAGAGAGAGAGAGAGAGAGAGAGCGAGAGAGAGAGAGAGAGAGTGAACTGGGGAAGTCGTGTAGATTCGGCGGTGAAGCATCCTGAAAGACGATGGAGATGAGAGATGATGATGATTTGCTAGCTCTTCACAGAGGTCACTCATCATTTCACATCCTTTTCTTTTCGTCTTGAATTCATCCAAATCCATGAAGACTGCCTCTTTCTCAGAACGTAACAAATCACACGTCGTACGTAGATCATCCAATTCTTTCAATCGCTCTTCATATATGAGGAATAATTGTTCACTCATGAACGAAGAGACTATGGTTCAACGCTTGGCCGAATCATATGCTAGACTCAAAAAATAGGGGTTTACTGAAAATTGATGGACTAGTCAGACATTAACAGAGGTACATTTTTGATGAATGATTATCATGTCGTATGAATGTGAAGTTTCTATTGTTGGCATTGGTTTCCCCGATATTTTCCTCATCAGACATCGGAAGCGACTACATGAAGATTGCCAGCATCTTAAATGAAATTGCTTTTTGTAGAACGAACAGAATTCGAACTTAAAACACCTAGTTCGTCATTACGTGACGTTAATCAGTAGACCGTCACTTCCCACAGGTAAATAGAAAATGTTATTTGCTCAGTTATCGATTCAATGTTGTCGTATACGATCCCCAGAAACAATCACCATAATATCTTTTCATTAGAAACCAACGTTAGGACATTACCCTTATATAAACTTTAAATCATCTCTTAGATCCCTACTATATCAATCTGGTCGGGCTCCTTGTCCAGACCAATGTGACTCTCTCGCTATCTCTCTCTCTCTCTCTCTCTCTCTCTCTCTCTCTCTCTCTCTAGCTCTCTCTCTCTCTCGTTATCTATCTATCTATCTCTCCAGATTTCCATTTCTTTCTATCTATCTATCTATCTATCTATCTCTCCAGATTTCCATTTCTATCTATCTATCTATCTATCTATCCAGATTTCCATTTCTATCTATCTATCTATCTATCTATCTATCTATCTATCCAGGTTTCCATTTCTATCTATCTATCTATCTATCTATCTATCCAGGTTTCTATTTCTATCTATCTATCTATCCAGGTTTCCATTTCTCTCTATTTATCTATATATCTATCTCTCCAGATTTTCATTTCTATCTATCTATCTATCTATCTCTCCAGATTTCCATTTCTCTCTATTTATCTATCTATCTATCTCTCCAGATTTCTAGTTCTATCTATCTATCTATCTCCCCAGGTTTCCATTTCTATCTATCTATCTATCTCTCCAGATTTCCATTTCTATCTATCTATCTATCTATCCAGGTTTCCATTTCTATCTATCTATCTATCTATCTCCCCAGGTTTCCATTTCTATCTATCTATCTATCTATCTCCCCAGGTTTCCATTTCTATCTATCTATCTAACTCTCCAGATTTCCATTTCTATCTATCTATCTATCTATCCATGTTTGCATTTCTATCTATCTATCTATCTATCTCCCCAGGTTTCCATTTCTATCTATCTATCTATCTATCTATCTATCCAGGTTTCCATTTCTATCTTTCTATCTATCTATCTCTCCAGGTTTCCATTTCTATCTATCTATCTATTTATCTCCTCAGGTTTCCATTTCTATCTATCTATCTATCTATCCAGGTTTCCATTTCTATCTATCTATCTATCTCCCCAGGTTTCCATTTCTATCTATCTATCTATCTATCCAGGTTTCCATTTCTATCTATCTATCTATCTATCTATCTATCTCCCCAGATTTCCATTTATCTCTATTTATCTATCTATCTCTCCAGATTTCTAGTTCTATCTATCTATCTATATATCTATCTCCCCAGGTTTCCATTTCTATCTATCTATCTATCTATCTCCCCAGGTTTCCATTTCTATCTATCTATCTATCTATATATCTATCCATCTATCTCCCCAGATTTCCATTTCTATCTATCCATCTATATATCTATCTATCTACCTATCTATCTATATCCCCAGATTTCCATTTCTCTCTATTTATCTATCTATCTATCTATCTATCTATCTCTCCAGATTTTAACCATCAGCTACCTCACATCTTCAGGATCACAGTTGGCATCATGTGCAATTTGCTTAATGTACGTTGATGTAGGTCGTCCTATGTTCGTGCTTGAGTCCAAAGAAACACATTCCTCGCCAGCTCTTGCTTGTTCCTCTGGCAGTGACCAGCAAATCGTAGACGTCGCTACCTGATGGTAATAGATATGGCAGGTAGGTTGCCATAAAGTTGTTGCTTCGTGGAATAAAACACCTTTATGGCAACCTACCTGCAATATACAGGGTGGTCAAAAAGTCAGGTAACATTTTAAAGAAAAACGATATTAGCAATACACGTATATTTAAGTGCCATACATTGAAATATAAAATGAAACAAACATGAAATATGTTTATTTTGTTAATTGTCGTCCATTTCTCTCTATCAATCGCTGGAAGCGATTAACCACTGATTGTGTAACACGTGTAATCATGTCAGCTGATATCCGCGCAATCTCCTCTTCAATAAATAACTTTAAAGACGCTATTGTATCAGGCTTCTTGCCATAAACGCTATCCTTTACATAGCCCCAAAGCCAGAAATCAGGAGGGGTAGTTTATATATTACACTCAAATATTTAAACAAATAATATTAAACGAATAGAGATTATAATGGATTATATTGTTTTTTCTACCTTTAACATGTTACCTGACTTTTTGACCACCCTGTATATTACCATCGCGGAGCGACTTCTACAATTTGCCGGTCACCGATCACTACTAATTCATCTTAATTAATTACACGTGACTCTTACTTATATAATCATTAATAACATTTTTGTAAACAAAGAATTTTAATTATAAGAGATATATGCCTTAAATAATACGCGGTTTATTACCACCTTTACATTAGAGAATATACTCGAATGGTGTTTATATTTTTAAATTTGTTTTTTAAAATTAGTTCTATTTATTCATATTGTTGCAATATTTTTGATATAATGAAGATTCTGATTTTAAAAAATTGGAAAGTTTTATCTATAGACACTGGTGATAGGAACGGACCAATAAAATGGAGCCATGTTCAATGGCGGATCATAAGAAGATCGAAAGTATGTAATTCATTACACGCACCGTGCTTTTTATGCTTTCATGAAAAATTGGAAATAACGAATTTTAAAGACCGGGAGAAACTATTGAACATTAAACAGGAAACAGCAATTTCCTGTAAACATTTCCAAATACATTCACTGAAAAGATTATAAGAATATTAACGAATTAATCATACCATCGACTTATATATTGTAATATGCTTTATTATTTATTTCAGGATTTTTAAACGCTAAATCTTATTTATTTATTTTAAACGACAAATCTATTTTAAACGCTAAATTTATGTAAAAAGTGAAATTAATTTTTAACGAAGAATCTATTAATTTTTATAAAAATAATTTTTAGTGAAATTTTTACCGTGAATAATATAATTAGACTTAGTTACTAATATTCTTCACCATATTATAAGAGTAAATTGTATATATATAAATTTTCACGTTTGTTTGTATATATGTCGGTACTTTTGTATTATATAGAGAAATAGCGCTAAATTTATAGTTTAGTAATATATGTATATATTTATATCTCGATTTTAAGGGAAAAAAAAACCTTAGTTAAATGTATTGATTGCTCTGATATTGGAGTAATAGTTCTAAAAATCCGTATTAACAAAAACGAAAAACAATTATAATTATCATGGTTGGAGCTAGAAAATTTAATGCAAACTTATAATAAATCTGCTTCAGAATTATACCTTGAAAAACCTAACATTATTTTGTGAATAGGTTATATTGGTTTTGATATAGGTTGTTAGTACCCCTCTTTCTTTTTAGAATGGTTCAACCCTGTAAAGTTGACTTTAATATAAAGGGATGGTCTTTATTGAAAGTTTCGTGGATGGTTTTTGGCCTGATGATGTGTGGGGATCATTGAAACACGTTTGCTAATGTGTAGCCAATTTATTGCCTTTTATCGGTATATCTTTACTTTTTTCCATTTCTTCCTTACCTGGCATTCTTTTTTGTTTGTTCGTTTATTTCTAAAAATAAATAAATAAATAAAAAGACACATTTTCGCAATAATAAAACAAGTGACACGATGTAGATAATTCAAGAAATTCGCCAGGGCTTTTTGCGGGTCTCAAATTTCGAAGCTACTCAAACTCAAATCAGCAAAGGCTGTCACCAATTATAATATTTGCATGTCCCCCGAGGGTATTTTCCCACCATGTCTCTAAAGAGTCAGAAAATGGCGCAGGTTTGCTCCCTTAAAAGCACCTACGACGCAATTTTGCGAACGAAAAAGACGATCTCATATCTTAATAAATGCATGCGAAATTGCAACTTAATATCGCAGGCCAAGATATTTAAAAGATACGTCCATTCAGTTTGCGTATTTAACGATGAAGATGCTATTTTTAACTCAAGCGTAACAGACCGAAATACAAATATATCAACGCATTTAAATGCTGTTCAATATTTAACTGTGACAGACCGAGTTCCCATAATAATGCATGGACGTATCTAAATTTTATTTAAAGTTGAATTCAGACAGACCAAGTCGCATATAAATACATTGGAGCATTCAAATGCTATATATAATTAAAGCGTGACAGCTCAAACCACATACAAATGCATGGACGTATCTTAATGCTATTTATGCTTAAAGTGTGACAGACAAAGTCGTATAGATATTCATTGGGCATCTGAAAGATATTCAAAATGTAACTATCTAAAACTGAGCTTGTACAAATACATGGACGTATCTAATTTTTTTTAAATTTAAGTGTGACAGAAAAAGCTTCATAGATATTCATTGAACATCTAAATCACATTTTCAATATAAACATGACAGACTGAACTCACTACAAATATATAAACGTATCTAAATTCTAATTACACCTAAAACGTAACGTACACAATGCATTATACATCTGAATGCTATTCAGAATATACGCTTCATAGACTGACCCCTTTACAAGTAGATGGACGTATCTAAATACTGTTTATAGTATAAGTGTGGCAGACCAAGAAAATAGGATTTCTTATGGAGATAAATTGCCGGAACTAATACTTACTCACTTTCCCTTCCTTCTTGCCGATTTAATTCCAATTGCGCGGTTAGCAATGCAAATACGATTTCAGGCCAAAGCATGGCAAACCTATAGAGATTCGTGGACGTATGTTATAATATACTTACATTTACACCTCCCCATTCAACACGGCGATCGGTTAGCGATGGAGATTCTGTTTTAAACTTAAGTATGACCGACCGACAAACAGAAAGGACATCTTAGATACGTCCACATATCTAGGAAGGAAATAAAATAATATTAGGACTCGGACGAGTAAAAGTGGGAGGTAGACAACCCAAGTGTTGATAGTAGTAGTAGTAGGAGAAGGAGGAGGAATAGTAGGAGTAGTAGTAGTAGTAGTAGTAGTAGTAGTAGTAGCGATTTGTGGAGATCGTTTTGGTTAGACATTTGCGTTAAAACCGAAAAGGTGTTTTTTTTTTATTATTTGAATTTTCTCTGTGAAGACATTCCCTATTCCCGTGTCGGAATGGTAAGATGAAACCTTAAGGAGCGAGAAAAATGGAAGGTTTCTTTGACATATTGGAGAGATGCGCTGATTCGCTGGGACAGTTCGGCTTTATCCAATCAATCGATTTCTTCCTATACACACAGCGCAACCACGAAAATGTTTAACCTCGTGACATATTGGAAATACAGAAAGCCTTCAGTTAAATCTGCTAAAAAAAAAGCTTAAAATTGCCTTCATATGCGGACAACCAAATGTATGTATGTATGTATGTATGTATGTATGTATGTTAGTGATGGGACGATTGCAATATTCCCCAATTCCTATTCAATTACCGACTATGTTCTAAATTCCCAATTCCGATACAATTATCGATTACGATCCTAATTCTTTTTATGTGTCTAAATATGAAGTTGTTTCATTTGTAGGAGTTTGATTATCGAGAAACGCCATTTAATGTGCGCATATATTTCCGCAAACATGAAAACACACACGTGCGTGTGGAGAGAGGTAGTCTAAATATTTTCGTTTTATTTGTAGTTTCAAATCAATAACTATTTATCATTTAATCATTGATACGAGTCATGAAAAATTCAGTTTTAAACAAAACAAAGAAATAAAACAAATTAAAAGAATCGTTTATTGGTACCAGAAAACATACCCAAAAATATTCCGATTTTTCGATTCCACTATTGCGATTTATTGTCCCAACATCAAGGAACTTGAGGAAGTTATTAGTCTAGCTGCACCTAACAACTGTTATACAGCGAAACAGTTTCTCTGTGGTTGACTTTATATATAACATATATGGATGACTCTTTATATATATATATATATATATATATATATATATATATATATATATATATGTGTGGGGGTGCGTGTGTGTGGGGGGTCGTTAATCACATGAAAGCACATGATGATACAAGTTTCGTTGCTGCATGAGATTGTGCAAGTCATTCTTCAAGCACATGGACGTTCAGTGACTGAGGAAGTGGCATTCGTGTGACAAAACATCGCAATCATATATATATATATATAAATATATATATATATATGTATAAATATATATATATATATATATATATATATATATATGTTTTTATTTGTTTTTGTTAGCGATACTCATTGAACGAATTCAATTATTTATACGAAAGTGCATTTTTACCTAAATGCGAGTTGGGAATAATTTTCCCTTTTACCAATTTGGTACCCCCTAAATGGGAAGCGGCATATATATATACTATTTTTAAAATATAATTATCCACTGACACGTGTTTCGTCGTCTACGACTCATCATTTAAAAATTATATATATATATATATATATATATATATATATATATATATATATATATATATATATATATATATCACTGCTGATGCTATTCTCTATCTATATAAGAGCCAGGTACGTCCAAGGATGGAATACTGTTGCCACATCTGGGCAGGAGCTGCTAGAAAGGACTTGTCCTACCTTGATAGAGTTCAAAATAGACTTCGTAGCCTCGTAGGAGATGTCCTTTTCTCCTCCTTGCAACCTCTATCTCACAGAAGAGATGTTGCGAGTTTGTCTCTGATGTATCGTTATTTTCATGGAAAGTGTTCAACTGAGCTTCAATCTATGGTCCCCCCCCTCGCCAAACTTTCACAAGAAACACTCGTCTAGCTGTAAACACTATCAATAATTTCCCCCACTCTTTATCTGTGCTTAAACCTAAACGTAGATTCCATGAACAAAGCTTCTTTCTTAGAACTGCACGCCTGTGGAATTGTCTTCCGTTTTCCTGCTTTCCGGCTGACTACAATATGGTTGTGTTCAAGTCTAAAGTAAATAAGTTCTTGATGAGCCGTTCCATATAAGTTATCAAATTTACCAAATTTTCATTACTAATGATTACTATATTGACCAATTTCTACTGTACACTCTTTAACCCTTATCCTTGAGTGGCCTCTGGGCCTTGATAATGTGGTGACGCCTATGTAAAAAAAAAATATATATATATATATATACATATATATATATATATATATATATATATATATATAATGGGAAAGAGAGAGATAGAGAGAAAGGGAGAGAGAAAGACAATAGAACCAGGTATACGGAGGCCTTAGAATACGTTTTTTTTTCAGGTTACGATATGGAATAAGATGTTTTCCGACCCCTTTTTAAAATATTTGCTTGCCTTACGGTGTTATTTTAAATGTTATTTAATTATGTACATGTGTATTATATACTGTACTGTATTTTGTTACTAATTTTTAATGCAATATCCCGAGCTTCTACTACACACACACACACACACACACACACACACACACACACACACACACACACACACATATATATATATATATATATATCGAGTACAAATATCAATACTGATATTTACAGGACAATTCTAGCCAGATAAAAGAGCTAAATATTCAAGATAGAGTTTTGATATAAGGAAATAAATTTAAACTCTGTTTAATCCTTTTATATAAGGATTCGTTATTCATATCATTTGGAATTACGGACGCAGTGGTTAGAGTACTTGGAGAAAACGATTGTAAACTGAAGGTTAAAGGTTCAATCGTCAGTGTGGCCGACTGAGAAATGCAATTGCGAATTACTTAGGACCTCTATCCTGACAGAATGAGAGCATGCTACCCCCGTGCTGTAAATAAAGGGTTCCGTTCGAAATTCTGTCCAAATTTGCAAGTTCGATAGAAACATTTCCTAGTTCAATAAGATACATCTGAAGAAGGTCGGATGTTACATCGGTCGAAACGATGTGCAAATGACATTCAAAATAAGAAAGGTAGTCCGGAGATGCACACTAATATGACTAAACTCTGTAAATTTGAATTTACAACAATGTATAGTACAAGAAATTCAAATTGAAAACTTCACATTTTCCGTATTCCATGGAGTTTCAAAGAATCGCTCTTACCCTTAGATGAAACTAGTTAGTAAAATAATATTAATAGACAAGCTATAATTTTTCTGGTCAGAACATTAATTGAAAACTATATAAGAGCCAGTTACGTAAAAAAATATATACGAGCTAGGTATGTCGAAGAATGGAGTACTGTTGCCACATCTAGGCAGGAGCTGCTAGAAAGACTTATCCTGCCTTGACCTAGTTGGAGATGCCTTTTTCTCTTCCCTGCGAGACGTTTCGAGCCTGTCTCTGCTTTATCGTTATTTTTATGGCAAGTGCTCGTCTGAGTTCCAATCTATGGTCACCCCTCGCCAAACTTTCACGAGAAACACTCGTCTAGCTGAAAATACTATCAATAATTTCCCTCACTCTTTATCTGTGCTTAAACCTAAACGTATATTCCATAAACAAAGTTTCTTTATTCCATTTTCCTGCTTTCCAGCTGACTATAATATGGTCGTTTTCAAGTCCAACGTAAACAAGTTCAATGGCTAAATGTTGGCTGTTTAAAGAGGCGCGTCTGTGCTACCAGGTCGTTTAAACTGAACAGATGGCCCTGTTCGAATCAGAATTCTATTCAGACACTTAAGACAGGAATCCATATCTCTATAATATACAATTAATTTGACGTATCTTAATGTTTATATCTAATATATGAACGGCTAAATGTCGGCATGTCTGTCTGTCTCCATTTTTTTTATTTCCTCCATAACTAAAGGTCGCAGAGCGGCGCCATGGGCCTCAAATGATTGGATGTTTACGGACCGTTCTTTAAGGACCTTTAAAATAATTTTAAAATGTCAAATATTGAAAAAATTTGAAAAAAAATGTTGAACATTTTGTAAATTCATCTTATTTTATTTTTAATGTTTAATCTTTCATTGATTTTATACGTGTCATGTTGGTACAGTGGTAACGTCACCAGCTTTGCATGCTACAGTTTCGATTCTAGCTGATGGCACCTAAATCTTCTATTTTTTACTTTTGTAATCATGACTCTATAATAACTCCATTATAATATATATGAAATCTAATACAAATTAAAATATCGTATTTAAGCGTATTTTACGCCCGCTCCGCTAGTATATATATATATATATATATATATATATATATATATATATATATATATATATATATATATATGCGCGTGATTGTGTAATAAGGTGAAATCGTAATTATACTTGTGTTTTTGTTTGTTTATCTCTCTAAAGGTTAAGAACTACACAAAATGCACTTACTAGCGATAAATCATGTGATCCAATATTACTCCGCTTATGTGAAAAAAACACTGTACGGACGCTTTTGTTGACCATCTCCTGTATTAAATGGTAACTCCTGACGTGATCTTTGGCCTCGGTTCAGTAAAGATTACATATTGTCTCTCGTTCTTAAAATAGAGTACATATTTGCAACCCAACCTTCTTAAAATTAAGATCTGTCACAGGCAAGTTTGAAATATTTGATCTTAGGTGTACTTTTGTCAGTTTCGTAACTCTTGATGCCCCCCTCCTTATTGTGTCTTTAGTTCTTATTTTTGTTTCTGACGAAGGGAGAAAACTGTTGTTTCTGGATTGACTTTTGTGTTGAGTGGGTAGCATGCAGAGATTTTCAAATAAGACAAACTTATTTTTGTATTAGTCCGTCTTTTTCTCCTCTTCTGATGAGAAGCATTTGGCTTTGAAATATCATGGCCTAAAAAGATCCCCCCTTTGCATTTTCCCTTTCTTTAACTCTTATTGAAATGATAATGTAATAAAGTTCCTATGTAACTTTGCTCCTTCTTTTGTTAACTTATTCTCTCTCTCCCACCCCCTCTCTCTCTCTCTCTTTCTATCTATCTATCTATCTATCTATCTCTATATATGCATGTATATATATAAGCCTGACGAATTCTCAAGAAAATGAAACGCGGAATATTCTGTGTAACTTAATTGCCATATATATTTTTATAACTTACTACCTAGCTCTAATTATGTATTGAGCACTGTTGAAGTAAATACTGAAAATTTACACATAAAATCATATTTTCGTATATTAATTTATGTGATTAAATGAAGTAGTCATATATATATATATATATATATATATATATATATATATATATATATATACTAGCGGGGGTACCCGGCGTTGCCCGAGTGTTTGTTTCCGGAACGGGGGGGTTAAAAAATGTTATGGTAGGTAAGTAGGAAGGATCGAACCCGGAGTCATGAGTAAAAGTAGGAAAATAAAGTGTGAAGAAGAAAAAAAAAACAAAAAAAAACATCTGCAACGTTAACAGTTCGGCCACCAAGAAAAGTCCATTCCAGTTGTTTAGGAAAAAAAAAAAAAAACGACTACGGTAGATCGGCGCGAACGTGAAAATATAATGTGAATTGTCCAGCATGCTAATCACTACGCCACAGTGATTTTAAATAACTTCACATGAAAGAACTACGAAGCCAAACCGGTGTTCTCTTCTCAACTGTTCCTTGTGAACGATCCCCAAACTTTGTTAAGTGGTGGCAGGGGGAGGAGGAATTTATTAGAGAGAAAATATTTTACCACTTCCATTGATCTTAACCGATTTGGGCCGTGACTTCTCAGCAGAAAAAGTATAGAAATCTAAGATTATCGAGGAATTTGAGAAATAATAAGCCTATAACACACCTCAGATATTGTTCTGCCGTTTGTGCATATTATATTTGCATGAAATATCTTGATTTTTAATCCTATTAAGGTCAAAATAAGACGGGAAAAAATGAGTTCATTTTATTTATATAGAGAAGAAGATATATATATATAGAGAGAGAGACAGACAGACAGACAGACAGACAGAGACAGAGAGAAAGAGAGGGAGGGAGAGAGAGAAAGAGAGACTGACAGAGACAGACAGACAGAGGGAGAAGTGAGAGATAGAGAATATCGTAGGACGAGAAAGAGAAAAGTGTACATTTAAAAGAGAGTAGCTTACCAACATTAAATATTTTAACTATTTTTCCAAACTTCTTGTTAACATATTCTTCGTATTTGATGTTTAAACTTGTGTTTTAGTTTGATATTTTAAACCTACACGAGCTCTTCGCATGTTAGCTATCTTCAGGCATTTATTGATTTAAAATGGTAAGTTTATTATTTTCATTGGATGTCCTGTGCGTTTATTTATCTGTGTGTGTGCGTGTGTGTGCGCGCGTGTGTGTGTGTGTGTGTGTGTGTGTGTGTGTGTGTGTGTGTGTGTGTGTGTGTGTGTGTGTGTGTGTGTGTGTGTGTGTGTGTGTGTGTGTTTTCTCGGCGTCATAATTGTTATGAGCTTGAAGGCCTGGTAATAATCTGCATCAGCAGCCTCGACACTAATTTAGTTTTGAAGTAAAAGAGAAATAAGTTAAGATATAAAACCCTTACGTAGGTGGGTAGAAGAGTAACTTACCTTACTTTTGGTAACTACTCTTTGTTATATACTTTTTTCACACTTTTTTGTTCTATTGGATGTAGTAATAAATCACTATGAATTATTAGTTGTTTCAATGAAACTGAATTATTATTATGCTTTTTATGAATGTACAAAAAAAAATAACAGGAATTGAGATAAATGCGAATCAGCTATGCATATGTGCTTTTCGATAGAAAGCTATACTTGTTAATTAAATACGGAGAAAATATCATTTTACTTCATACATAAGATTTTTTTAATAACTGTTTCTGTTGTGGTGCCCACCTTACGGATTACAATGAACTATTCTTCTTACTATAAAGACCGAGAGAATATGCCTTTCAGCGTTATGTACATGTTAGTAACACTTAGCAGTTAGACTGACTTACAACCACTGTGCTTATTATGCCGTATTTGTCTTTCTCTTCAATAATATTACGTTTCCACTAAATGCCGAAACTGTTATGGACTTTTACTATTTATTTTCCCCATCTTTTTTTTATTTTCCTCGTCCTCTCGCATCGACATAACCTCTCGTAAGTTTAGATCATTTTTGAAGTCTCTTTTGAAACAATGCACTCTTTTTACACCATAAATAAGAAATCGATCAATATCATTTAAAAAAAATATTTACGGCTCTGTCGGTGGGGCATTAGAATACGCCGACTGCCCCCCCCCCTGCAGATGGTAAAAGTCCCTCAATGGGGGTCCTGGATATGACCTTAAACTATATCCAGTTGTGAGGGCACCAGCTTGTGGGCTTTTGGGAGTGTGGAGCCACCCTTTAATTACCATTGCTCCCAGATCCACTCTGACCCGGAGTGGTAGTACCTGTTAGGGTCCCAACTATGGGTTGAATAGAAACCGACGTGAAAACAACAAATATATTCTATTAAAAAAAAATTTTCTTCCGAATCTTTGGATTCGGCATTAAATAACCCGAAAATGGTTGGTATGCTGTAAAACAACCAACCAACCAACCAAAAAATATTTACATTATTGGTTAATTAACGCCTGTTTTTCAAAGGAATATGCAAGTCAGTTAACATTCATGTAGTTGCTCTTAAAATGTTTATTTTAATAATCTTTAAATAGAAAAAGTAGGTGTTTAATATCAGTATCAGAGCAGGAAAAAAAACTCAACCTTAGATATGTATGTACACATGCACACACACATATTTTTTTTTTTTTTTAAATTTATTTTATTCCATTTTCACCCCAAACAAGGCAAATTGCCACTTTGGTGTAGGGGGCTACTATCAGGGCCAACAACTACTGGGGTACTATGTAGGGAATTGGGCAGCAAGATGTCGGTTCACGTTACACTTGAACTTCTGCATGTCAGTACTGCTGGGGAAGCAGGGACCTGGAATGGAATTCTAGAGTCTAGCGGTTCTGGGGAAGAAACTATTGGAGTAAAAAGATCTTTTACATCTATGGATCTCTACAGTGTGGGGGTGGGATTATTCCACTAATCAATTATGTTTTGAACAAGTGAATCATGCATGGTCCCCCGTGAGTGCACAGTGAACAAGGCATAAAAAATGACTAAGTTTAGCATTCTCCCCCCCCCCATTTAGCCCCAAAAGTCCTCAGGGGACGCCATATCCTCGTGAAAATGAACAAACGGTGCAGTTTTAGGCCTTAACATACGTAAATTTGAGTTCTGCACCGTGCAAAAAAAGAAATTACTAAGCCTATTATTTGCGCCCCCATTTAGCTCTAAAAGTCCCCAAGGACTTAATATATTTAAAATTAAGTTCAGCACCATACAAAACTGCTAAATATATATACACAGAAAATTTTGGACAAATATGGTAAAATAGTCCCAAAAATGAAGTGTTTTTATTAGCTATAAAAGAACCCCTGGAGCACAACCAAGAGTTATCGCGAAGTAAGACAAACAAAATTATATAGAAATCAGTTAGTTACAATTTTTCAGGAAGTTTTATAAAAATCCAAAGCATCACTATGTTTTTTGAAGCACAAAAGTGTAATTTTTTTCCATTTTAACCGACACATTAAAATCCGACCATGTCTATACCACTCGATGCGTCCGTTTTATCTCGAAAAACAAAGGGTACCTCCTATATGGGCAGCTGTGCGTGTAATTGTGAGGCAATGATTGAGCAATATCTAACCACACCTCTGAATCGGTAGTTTGAGTCCAGTGGCAAAGAGAAGTGCTAAACAACTGGAAACAATGCCGAGATAAGCAGAGAGCACATACAGCACTTGGAAGCCCCCAAAATAGTCACCCATTTAGTACTGACCAGGTTCAACGTTGCTTATCTTCGGTGAGCCAGCGGGAACGCGTGTGTCAACGCGATTATGTCGTATATATGCTGCTTTTGTGGAAAGACATGTAGACGGGGACTGGATTTCACCTGAAATAAACCAAAAAAGGGTTGGCATGCTGTAAGACAAAACAAACCCGAAGTCGAATATCATTTAATGACGTTAAGCAGGACCAACGTGGATGCATAGATGCATTCTTAGCATAATGACATTAGCGACAATATTGTGTATGCAAACATTATAATTTGAACTCGGTTTACTAATCCCATTTCCTTTGACGATAATAAACTATGGCAGGTGAACCTTCTAAATTAGCGTTATTATGTGGAGTGGAATCGAATGCTTTTCTTATCATGTCGGTGAGTTGCTTAAATGAGAGTCATTCGATATCATTTGGCCAATGCAGCCGATTAGAGTCGTAATAACGTTCATGGAACGGTAACACGAACGTGTACATTAAGAGACCTGTTCGCATTTGATTCGTTTTGTCCATTAAATATTTCCTTTCATCTCCTTTAGTTTTTTTCTACTAATATTAACTTTTTTTTGCGCTTCTATTGCCTTCTTCTTCTTCTTCCTCATCTTTTCCTCTTCCTTCTTCTCCTCCTCCTCTTTTTCATTCACTCTTTTTCTTTCTCTTAAGCTTCCAATTTTTTCCGCCTTCTACTTCTAATCCTTGATCTTTTTGTATAATTCGAATTATTCAGACCACAGTTCTTTTTGTGGGTATCATATTCACAACGTTTCGACCGATGTAACTTCCAATTTTCTTCCGGTGCGTCTCGTCTGTATCGGGAATCTCTATGTTAAACTCGGGAATCTTTACGACATGTCCAGTGAAACCCTTTATTTAATCCAGAATGAAAGGTTGTTCTAATTCAGAGTTGACAAGAACACGTGAAACAACTAAGTATGAAGTAATGTTATATAGGCAGTCTGTATAACAGTACCAAACGAGTCTGTTATTTTATGCGCAACGTGCATAAAATGTATGTATAATTCACTTAGTGCGTTTTCGTACTCATGAACTATTTTTACTTGCTTGTTGAAATATGCCATGGTTCAAATAATAAGGGAACTCAGTTAATGAAAACAACTGCATTTATTTACACTTTAGTGTTGTGGCTTAAGCAGTGAAGACACGGAGCGACGGTTAATATGCGGTTGTTGTATGCGACGGCAAAGAAAATGTGTTACGCACGTCTGACCGCATACGTCTCTTTCTCTTTCTGTTCTTTGTTGTGTGTGAGTTTATACTGACCAAATTCCCATTGTCTCTATGTTTGGCCATTAAGGTAAAAGATTAAAATGTGGGCTAGTTTTTTTTTGTTTTTTTTTTTTACATATGAAATCGAAGAGACTTTGTTTCACTCGGCTTACGTTATTTCGGTCAGCAATCGCAACACAATATCCGACACTACTCCGATATGTATGTATGTGTGTGTGTGTGAATAACATCCGTTATTTTCAGAAGTTATCCGATTCCAAGAAACCTAGTCACAATACAACAGTAATAATCAATACTAAGTGACAGTTGACTTTAATAGGTTAAATAAAATGCTCTGTTCAAAATTCCGTATATTTTCCTCAGTTTTATCAATATTTCAGATTTGTAGTGAATTTGATCCATAGTCATTAGACAATAGTTAAGCAAGGTTCCATGAATTTTGCGTTGTGTTTACAATTTGAGACATTTTTGTTTTAAATCAATATCATCTAATGGATTTTGATCCAAATTTGAACTACGGATTCTAGACATAAATTTCAGTCGCATTTTATGTTGATTTTAATCTTTGTAAGAAGAACATAAAAGCGGTGCAAAACTTCTGTTCGGGAAATTAATTTCACCCTTTATCCGTCTTATTGTGGGTATTTTTCATCAGCTATCATCCGGAGACAGTCTGTTTCGCTGTATCACAGCTATTCAGTGAGGCTAGACAAATATATCGCAAGTCCGGGATCGAAATAACAACCACCGAGTTTATAGCAGTTCTACCCAACAGGTCAGCGGATCTGCACCGCTGGTAATGATATCTTACAACGCTTTATACAAACATTGAGTACCACTCCCACAGTACTATATTTGTTTATTTGGAAAGAGCTTTGAATTTACGCTATAGCACTAGTGGACAACACACACACACACACACACACACACATACACACACACACACATATATATTAGATATTAAGAGGAGAAGCCATTTAAAAATCAGAAGATGTATTTAACTCTCACTCATATTTTATTCATATTTTCTATAATGTACACATTATATACACATATATATATATATATATATATATATATTTTATATATATAAATGCAACTTTGTCTGTGTGTTATGAGTTCGTTCCTTATAGACTCCGAAACGGCTGAGCAGATTTTTCTTTAAAATTTTCAGAACTTTAGTTTGTAAGTCTGGGAGTGATCTTAGTTAAGTGTTGTCTCAGAATACCCCCGATTATTACTCGATAATCGATAATCGAAACTATTTTTTTAATTTATCTATCATCGATAAAGCCATTTTCTATGTCGTCGCTTAGCAACAATAATGAAACAACGGGCCGTGAGAATTCAATTGTGAGTAAGTTGATAGCGTTTTCTTTTTTGTTTTTGTTTGTTTTTTTTGTTGTTGTTTTTTTTTTTTTTTGCATGACGTTGTCTGTAGATTCAAACCACGCACATGAATTTCTTAATGTTTTTTTTTCATTAACTGGAAAGAAGTTTATATAAAATAATTTTATAAAAGAAACGGCAGGTTCTCTAGAGTGCAAGGTAAAGTAAAATAAACGTTACTGCATGGAGGCATGTGAAACTTTCTCCCGGGCGATTTCACGGATTTCGGTGACAATAAAAATATAGGGGTGTGAAATATTCGTTGATCAGCATTTAATCCCGCGCAACGTTGGGTACCCCTGCTAGTATATATATATATATATATATATATATATATATATATATATATATATATATATATATATATATATATATGGGGGTGGGGGGTCTACATATCATTTCTCCAGGTCTTAGTCTAGCGATTAATTTGACAAAAATTATTTTTATAAGTGGAGGATGAAGGAAAGGGGTGTGTGCTCTGATATGCGATCCTCTCATAACTTATTCATCTCGCCTGGTGCCGACAAATTATACATTCGGCACATCTCCATGTGGGGTATTGTATGTCACCATTCAAAGCAAACAGATGTTTCAACAGCGAAATAACTATTTTCAAATTTAAACGTAAGCATTGCTATTGGTAAAAGACAATAGTTGGTATTCTACTACTTTACAATTATTTTAAAGCCGATTAGATAAAATTTAACTCAATTATTCGCATAGATTTTACTATTTACATTGTATAATCAACATTTTCTTACAAAGGAGCTGCCACTTATCAAGGCATGGAGGAAACTCGGGGATAAGGGTTAATGACTGTACAGTAGTCAATGGGAGTATGTTGTAGTAATAATTAGTAGTGGAAATTGGGTGAATTTGATTACTTAAAGAGATGGCTCATCAAGAATTTGTTCACGTTGGACTTGAAGACAATCACATTGTAGTCAGTTGGAAAGCAGGAAAACGGAACAGAGTTCAACAGGCATGCAGTTCTACCAAAATAAGTTTTGTTCATGGAATCTACGTTTAGGTTTAGGCATAAATAAAGTGGGGGAAATTATTGATAGTGGTTTCAGCTAGATGAGTGTTTTCGTGAAAGTCAGGACGGAGGTACCATAGATTAGAGCTCAGACGAGCACTTGCTATAAAAATAAGGATAAAGCAAAAATAGGCTCACAACATCTCTTCTGTGATAAAAAAAAGTTGCGGGGAAGAGAAAAAGGACTCCACTACTAGGCTAACAAGTCTATTTTGAACTCTATCAAGGCAGGATAAGTCCTTTCTAGCAGCTCTTGCCCAGATGTGGAAACATTATTCCCCCATTGGCCGTACCTGCCTCTTATATAGGTAGAGAATGTCATCATCAGTGAGATTTTTACTTGATCAATAGAAGGAGCCCACCATTTTCCAGCGGCCTTGGCAACGGATTTGATGCATGTGTTCCATTTCTGATCAGGAGTAAAGGTCAAGCTCAGAAGCTTGTCAAAACATGGAGCCTGCCCAAGACGAGAGCCATTCATTTCAATTGATGCCAGATGGGGATAAGAGCATTGATGATGTAAAGATAGAAGCTTGGTTTTAAATGCATTAAAAGTAATCAGCGACCTCTTTCGCCACTGTACCAAGTGCTCAAGATCAGATGAGAGAAAATCAGAGAAAACTTGGTCGTTTACGGTCTTTGATGTGCTACCATAGATGGTAGTGTGATCAGCATAAATGTCTACGAATGATGTAAGGATGTGATTTGGAAGATCATTAATGTAGATCAGGAAGAGAGTTCGGCCCAGGATGGACCCCTGAGGGACTCCAGCATTAATATTCTGAGCTTCTGATTTCTGCCCATCAACCACTACTCTTATGAACCTATCTGATTTAATAATTGAAAAGATATTCCCAGCTATACTGTAAACGGAGATCCTGTGAAGTAAACCTTTATGCCACACCCTTTCAAAGGCTTTTGATATGTCAAGAGCAATTGCCCTAGAAAGGAAGCCTCCGTCGAGAGATTGGCTAATCCTATGAGATATAACTGTAAGCACATCTGCTGTAGATCTAGCAGAACGGAAACCATATTGCATGTCACTAAGAAGGTTATTTTTGCTGAGATGGTTTACTACTTCTCTATTTAACACAGATTCCAGCTACTTACTCATGACGCACAGAAGATTTATTGGTCTATACTGGGAGGGAGATGACCGATCACCTGAATTCTTAAATACAGGGCATACTGATGAGATTTTCCAGGATGATGGAAGCAATTACCCGTTAAGAGAACGCTTATACAGCATTGTAAGTATGGGAGCTAGTTTTGGTTGAAGTTTTTTATCATTATAATTGGAATGTCGTCAGGGCCAGTTGATTTACTGAAATTAAGATTTTCATTAGCTTGGCAACATCACGTACATATATTTCTGTGTCACATAGCGTGTTTTCTGATACAGGAGGAAATATTGGGGGTTAGCGGCCTTCATCGCAAAGAGTATAATTCTCTTCTGCTCAGGATTTTGTTTGCTATTTGCCAAACTATACTAGTCAGCCATAGAGTATCGATATACTGTACGATGGAGAGGTACGTCTGAGGACTTATTACATTTCGTTTTTATCTTAACTGATACAACAGAGTGGTCGGAAGATCCAAGTGGAGACAGAAGGAAGCTGAACATAGCTCAGGGCAAGTGGTGAGAAAAAGGTCTACGAGACTTGCATACTGACCATCAGTGTGGGCACATGGGTGGGTTTGTGAACAATCTGAGTGAGGTCATAAGCAATGGAGAAATTGTGGCAGAATCTCCCCTCTTCAGTTGTCTTGTTTGAATGGGTTAACCATTCCACATTGTGAACATTGAAGTCTTCACATACGTGAATGTTAGCTGAAGGATAAGCAGATAGGACTTTGTCAATTTTCTCAGATATGCTTTTAAAGATTATAACTCCGCTGTTGTGGAGGCGATAGAGAGCAAATATAAACGCAGTAGTGTGGGCAAGTGCGATCCGGAAGCACATATACGGTAAGTTAGGATCTTCTCTGGAGATGTTCTTACCACACGGAAAGCCATCTTTAATATTGGCACATATTCCATGCCCATGGCGATCTTGGGGGTTAGATTTGGAAGTTAAGTTAGAATATCATTTAATTACGAACTCATCTAGGAAAATAGTCTGCCCGGTGCATGTTTTGCTTAGAAATAATAGGTATGGTTTAGTCTCCTGTAATTGGGTTTCAACCTCTGAAAGGTTAGAATGTAGACCTTGATGTTGGAGAATGAAACATGGTAGTGGGGGTCTACGTTGGAAGTTGGAGATCTGGGTTTAATCGTGTATTTTTTCTGGAAACTTTTCATGATTGAGTTTTGGGATTTGTGGAATAGGTTGACAGACTTGTTCAGAACAGGCAGAGGGGGAAGTAAGAGAGAAAAAGAAACGAAGAAATGTATTTTATGTAGCACATGATAAGGTAAACCGTAACAATTACCCACTAATATGGCATGGAGAGGCCTCACAAGAAGCTACTGCATGATCCAGAATCCATTCACCAAATGGCAATACAGCAGCCCCAGTACTTTGCAGCGTCCTTACTGGTTAATCCAATGTTCGGGTCCCTAAGTATCAAGCGGATCACGTCAACTCAGATAAAACGTTTACCTCCAGCACCCTTACAAATGACATGGCCACAAGGACAAACATAGAAACGGAAAATTTTCGACATCTCTGGCGACTGTTCACGCAAAATATTGCCAACCTTTGTCAGAAAAATCACTCATTAAAAAATTAGGACTGAGGGACAAAGAAAAAGAAGCGAGAGGAACGGGAGCTGCCGATAACGCATCCACTTTCCATTAAAAAAAAAATGATGATTTTATTAAGTATTGTACTTAATAAAAGTCTGACTGACGTGTTTAAGGGAAAGTATGACAATAAATTTTACTTTCTTCCAGAGTGCCCTATGGGGGGGGGTCCTCCACATTATAAAATGACCTTGTGTCAAATTTTGCTTTTGTAGGCAAGCAAATAAATGTTGTGCAGTCGACTCATCTCTCCCTCTCTCTTTCTCTATCTCTCTCTCTCTATCTATCTATCTATATCTATATATATATATATATATATATATATATATATATATATATATATACATTCTGTGTGTCTTAGCAAACCGACTGTTGTCCGCGCGTCCTTAATGTCTATTTTATGTGTGTCTTATGTAACGGCCCGTGACTTCGTGGGTGCGTTTGTGTATTAAATATAATTCACAGTACATTCATGAAAGACATATCTGTTGCTGCGTGGCCTTCTGCCTTTTGGTTGCAGCCTGGGGGATTCGCCAAGGTTTTGGGAGATCTGGGTTCTGCAAGACAGACACAAGACGATGTATGTTTTTATATTGGCTTATTTTATTCCAACACATCTCGTCTTCGGAAGCATGGAATGAAATCAACGATCTCGGATTTGTGGCTTTTCTCCGCATTCGTTTGAGATCGTTGCTTCCTTATGGAGAGACCTGTTTAACCCATCGTGCTTTCTCGGCTTTTAGGACCCAACTCACTAAATTACTCAAAACCGGAACTCTTGACACGTCAGATCTGGCTCCTTCCGGTGCAACTTACCGATCACCCAGTTTGATTGATTATCAACCTGTCCCCTTGGCCTCTGCACCTGTATGCTTACTTAAACCCGTTGCTTTCTCACGATTCAAATCTCCGTTGTTAAGTTATCCCCTAGCCAAATAGATAGACAGATAAATACACAATAAATGCTTCCTACCCGGCATTGCCCGGTTATTACCTAACATCAATACTAATAGAAAAGCTAGGCTTTTAATATCAATGTAAGTGCGACAAAAAAAACAAACAATTTTATATGTGTATAGATAGTTTTACTAATCGATGTTTCACAAAAATCAGAATTTTTTTTTTTTTTTTAATTTTCAAGAAAAGTTTGACCCCACGCTTTGTCTCTTACACAAAACTTCAGTATCGCGTGATATTATCAAGAATGTGACTCGTGGGTCAAGGATTTGTACGCACGTGAGATAATGACCAAACTTGAACTTGAAGCGGAGATGAACAGCACGTTCTTCACTTGATTTAAACCCAATGAAATCAGCGGACTTAAGTCTCATTGACCTTGGTTCTCCTGATATGCAAATAGGTAAACAATTAACTATGAAATATAAACAAAAAACTTTCAGTTTATAATCGCACTTGCATCAGAAGAGAGAGACGACTTCGTTGATTCTTGTAAGTAAAAGTAATTGTGTCGTTTTCGTTTTGTTTTTTTTTTTTTGTTTTTTTTGTTTTTTTGTTTTGTTTTGTTTTTTTGTTTTTTGTTTTTTTTGCAAATGTCCACTCTTTGTTGATTACTATCCGATCTTAATCAGAAATAAACTGTTTTAGTGACTTTGTGTCCATTAGTTCGATTCTAAGCAGAGATATTTATCTTGCAGATCTTCAGTCATTTTCTCTTTGTCCGTGATGCTAATTGGAAAGTACTTGTATTTTTGTCCGTAAGAGTTTGGATATTTCTTTTTTTTTCTTTTTTTTTTTTAAGTAGTAATATTTTTCATTTTATTTCTTATTTCTTTCTGTCTCGAACTTTGTTTTGTTCATCGAAATTGTTCAATGAAAATATTCTATACTTTTTTTTCATTGTTTGTTTCATTTTCTATATAGATATATTTTTTCTTTTGTTCATTTTTGTTTATTTTTATTGTTTTCTTTTTGTTTGCTTGGTTTTTTTTTGGGTGGGGGGTTACATCGCGGAAATTTTTTTGATTGGCCCTTCAGTTAATTGGAAAGAAACTTTTTTGTTTGTTTGTTTGTTTGTTTGTTACTACAAATGTTGGAAAAAATAATAGAAACACTTTTTTTTAATTTTGCATCAATTAATAGGAGTTTTTCACTCATACAAAAATTGGAAAATTACCAAATGGATGGTTTTATGTTTTCAGCAAGATACGAGTCTTTTTGGTCCCAGAAATGTCTACAGAGCCTTTGAGAGGGAAACATGTGCTGGCGAGGACCATTTCTGACACTTTTCCAATACTGGTCATATCTAGATAATTTAGCTGCACTTTATTATACGGGATGACCCCCAAAAACGGGCCCCAACTCTAATTAGGCCCCGTTTCTTGGTGTTTTGTCCGAATGAAATGAAACTTTGGTCATAACTAGTTTATTATATTCAAAACATCACATCCAAACACAAGGGTCTTTGACCTTTTTTTCTCCGTTGACTGTAAAATGCTCAGAAAAACAATTGAATGTCCTCTGGTTTTTTTTTGGGGGGGGGGGGGTCACCCCGTATGTGCTGATTACTAAAGAACATGGTGCCTTTTTTACACTTGATCAAAACAAAAATGCAGAAAAATCTTTATGGTGTACGCATTTGTCACGGAACAAAGATGTGATATTCTGAAAATTGCGTAAATTGGTCAAGTTTTTTTGGGGGGGGGGTAGAAAATCAATTTTTACGCTTTTTAGCGATTAAAATGTTTTCAGTGTTATGAATACAAAAAATCTTTGTAGTCGAATTAAATCGTCATCCTTGAATTTTGGCAAACAATATGGCCGCTGGCGGCCGCCTTGTGGTTTCCTAATTTAAATTATTTTTATAAATTAAAAACCCATGTATATGTCTGTCTGTCTGTCTGTCTGCTCAGCTCTTAAATAGATGTTTCTCGTGTCATCGTTCATACATAGATTTTTTTGTCGCTTAGTACTCATGATATTTTAAAGAGACAGTGTTTTTACCGCTCTTCATTTTTCTTACGCTTTTTGGCCACCAAGCTTTCAACGAGACATGTCACCTCTAGCATCTTTTCAAGTTTGAGTGATCGAGGAGGGGGGGAACATGACAAATACAATTTTTTTTGGGGGGGGGGAGCGGGAATTACATTTAGAATATAAAATAACGATAAATTAAGTTAATATTTATGAGACCACTCTGTACTTTCAGCTAACAGTTTCATAATCAAAACGCGGATTCCATGAACAAAGCTTCTTTCTTAGAACTGCACGCCTGTTGAACTCTGTTCCGTCTGCCTGCTTCCCACCGGACTACAACTTGAATGTCTTCAAGTCCAACGTTAACAAATTCCTAACGAACCGCCCCTTAAGTAAACACTCCACACTAACGTAATGTACTTGCAATAACCCTTATCCCTGAGTGGCTTCCGGGCCTTGATTAGTAGTGATCACTGTGTAAAAAAAAACCCAAAATATGACAAATTACATTGGGGTGGGGGGTAGCATTTTAATGACGAAAAATTTAATTTAATTGTTTTTGGAATTGATATTTGGTAGATCTTCATTTTTTTTATAGGTTCTGCCTACTTGGCTATTTTTTTTGTTTGTTTTTTTTTTTACGATCGCACGGCCATTCACTGCTATTTTTTATTGAAAAAAACGTTGTAATGATTTATTTTTAATAATTTATTTGTTGGGTAGGAGGGGGTCTTTCTAGTGCTCAATATCCGGAGAATAGTTTCCTCTGTTTATATCCCATCTGCCAATATATCTAGTGGAGTGGGTATCACATACTTCTTGTTTTTATCCGTTCTTTGATTTTTGGAACTGTTGTGGAGGTATCCACGTTGCCCATGATGAAAATGATCAGTATAGCAGGTGTGTTCCAAACGGAACTTCATGTCAACCCAGGCAATGCCGGGTACCCATGCTAATATATATATATATATATATATATATATATATATATATATATATATATATATATAATGACTTTTTATACCTACAGACACTAGTATTTCACTCTCTCGGGAATCATCAGTTCAGAGTGTTACAATTACGGCTGGTGGGGAGATTTAAAACCGGCCATGAAGCCATCTCAAACCCCATTACAATAGAACAATCCACACATCCAACGTTAACCGTTATATATATATATATATATATATGTGTGTGTGTGTGTGTGTGTGTGTGTGTGTGTGTGTGTGTGTTATCATATAAAAGTTACTTTGTGTGTGTGTAAGTTCCTTCCTCATAGTTTCCCAAACGGCTGAGCTTATCTTTTACAGATTTCACACAAACGTAATTTATATGTCTGGCAGTGTTTCTGGTTATGTTTGGTAAAGAAATTCATTAGTTAAGTATCGAAAATCGAAAAAAAATCGGATCCTTAAAATAGTTATTTTCTTATAGATAAAAAAGAATTTTGGCAGGGGAATTTTTATATGTTACACCGGCATGGGAGATAATAAAATCTTAGAAAATGATTTTTTTTATAGAAAAAACAGAATTATTGCCATCAATGGTAGAGTATTCGACTATAGACTGAATGGTCCCATGTTGAAGTCCGGATGTACCTCGTCTTTTTATTTATTTATTTATTCTAATTACTGAGTACAGTTTACGATCAAAGACAAGATACCATTAAAAATCGCCACAAATCATTTCTCTGTTCTTATATTTTAAAACTAAACCTTAATCAGAAGTGAAATTTCCATAGCATTTATTGTCAACCCCAATAATCAGTTGACGTGATATTGTACACAAACACAGACAGACAGCATTTGATAAATTATATTATCATTATTATTTTTTGTTTTATTTTATTCGTTTATTTATTTGTGAATTAGCCCCTCAGGCAAATTATTCTTCATAAAATCTATAAATATAAAAGCGAAAATGTATGTATGTATGTTTGCATGCATTTTTGTATGTATCTGTGTTTGTATGTCTGCTAAAAACTTTCGAAAGACAAAACAAAAATTCACAAACTTGGGCTCATATGAAAGCCCCATCTTTCGCCCGACAAATATCGAAAAATTGGCCAGAACTTTAATTTTTTCATCCGGAAATCAGCACTTTTTTACAGGGGGGTCAGTAGAAACCGTCCTCTCATGACGAGATCGGTTTTACGCATGCGTCAGACGACGTCATAACCTGATTTAGTTTAAATATTTGAAGAACTGACACAATCTCATGTGCGTCGTCTTAGTGCAGTTGGTTAGAGCGTTGGGTCATTATCTAAAGGCTTTGGGTTCGAACCGTGGTGTGAGATGTTTTTTTTTCTTCGATTTTTCAAATTTTAATATTGAAGCAGAGTTATTTAAGCAATTTTCACGTAACGTTCCTTTTTCTGCTTTATTTTTTTACTTCGCTTATTCTTAGGTTTTAATTAACAACCCCCACATCCAACCGACTACACACACCCAAAAACACCCGGGTACCCACCGATTTCTCAAATTTTAATATTGAAACAAGCTTATTTAAGCCATTTTTCACGTGTTTTTTTTGCGGGGGGGGGGGTATTTTTCAGATTTTTTAAAGAAGTTTTAGCGGTCGTTTTTCTGTTTTCTTTTTTGTTTTTTTTCCGATTTTTACATTTAACATCGTTCGTTTGCCTTACGTTAGTTTTTTTGTGTTTTATTCTTGTTTTGATTACCCCCACCACCACCACCGCCGCCAGGGTAACTCCCCCCCCCGCGTTCGTTTTTCTGCTATCTTTTTTTTTTTTTTTTTACTTCGCTTATTCTTAGGTTTTCATTAACACCCCCACCCCCGCCCGACCACACACACCTACAAACACTCGGGCAACGCCGGGTACCCCTCCCCCCGCTAGTCTATTATATAAAGAGCAAAATGGCCACGAGCGTTTGTGTATGTCCACAAAAGGCTTTTTGCATTGGGCTTCTAACGTCGGTTTGATTCTACAAGAAGTTTTCGCATACTTCCCAGATCGTAATATCCTGCATTCGCAAACGGAAATTGTCTCTATTTTTTTTTTTTTTTTTTGATAGAGTTAAACAAAATTCCCACCGTGCCCTCTTCTCGGCGTTTGTTGTCTTTTTCGTGTGTATATATATATAATAAGTCTGAAATATATTGAGATTTATAACACCATTGGATACAACAGAAAAAAAAATTACTGTTGTTTAGAGTTGAAATAATTTGACTCTATATAAAAAAAAAAATCTCGCATTGTTCTTGGCTTTAATTTTACTTTATAATTTTCTTCAACAATGCTTCAAGCAAACGACAACCTACTTGTATCCCTCAGTCTCGGCCAGACAGAGTTTGCTCTCATGAAGAACACTCTTCCGCTGTCTTCTCTTGAAAAAGGACTAATAAGTCTGAAATATATTGAGATTTATAACACCATGGGGTACAACAGAAAAAAAAATTACTGTTGTTTATAGTTGAAATAATTTGACTCTATATTAAAAAAAAATCTCGCATTGTTCTTGGCTTTAATTTTACTTTATAATATATATATATATATATATATATGCACTTGCATATATATATATATATGTGTGTGTGTGTGTGTGTGTGTGTGTGTGTGTGTGTGTGTGTGTGTGTGTGTGTGTGCGTGCGTGCGTGTGTGTGTGATAATTATTTTAGATTGTTTTATCACTTAATTATCGATCTTTGATTAATACATAATCTCATTAATTTAGCAAGTCTGATTATATACTTACTTGACAATCGAACCCGGAAAAATAGATCAAATGTAAAGTTAAATGTTTTTATCAAATTAATGAATTTAATAATGGTAATACAATATGTAAACAGCAATACGCTTACATATTGAAGCGTTTGTTTGTACTTAATACAATTAAATAAATATATGTATATTTAGACATATAGAAGTAGGTATTTACTGATTTGTAAATTGCCACTTGTTTTCGTCTTCTCTCACCAACAACGACTATATCCCATTCCTCGCATTGTGATAGCCTTCTAAATATAGGGTAGTTATTTTTGTGTATATCCGTTAGAAGCGTTGATTGAAATTTAAGAATAAAACATGTATAAATACATTTGAAACCAAAACTGCAACGCGAAATTTTTTATAAAATAAACAGGAGTTTATTTTTAAAGAAATATATTTCGGAGTAAGACTCCTTTATCAATCATTTTTTTTTCTCTTTTTCCTCGACATGATGTGCTGGAAGATTGTTCGATGAAAAGTCCACGTGATGTTGTTAACTGCGGGGTTTTATGAAGCCGGATAGGTGACGCGTGGTCGCGCATTTTGAAAACTTCATCGAACTATCTTCCACTACATCATGTCGAAGAAGAAGAGAAAAAAAAAGATTGATAAAGGAGTCTTACTCCGAAATATATTTCTTTAAAAATAAACACCTGTTTATTTTATAAAAAAAAATCTCGCGTGGCAGTTTTGGCTTCAAATGTATTTATACATGTTTTATTCTTCATATATATATATATATATATATATATATATATATATATATATATATATATATATACAAGTGGCCTGACAAGGCCACAGTGGAGACAACCAAGCAAAAACAATCATCCTAAAGCAGGAAAACTGCAGCTGGCCTGCGAGGACACTACATACATAAATGTATGCTAATTTGGGCATAATTTATTGGTTTGAAAATATAGATTCTTTTTAACCAATCGTCATAAAATTTTAACCGTAGAATAGTATTATAATTTTTTAAAGGCCTGACAATTTTCATGTAGCTTCGGTCCATAGAACTGAAGATTTAAGATTTTAGATATTCAATTTGGCGACGAGTATAGACATATCCATATATAGATATACCAATCTCCGCGACTACTGCTCAGAATCAAACAAATGAAGGCTCGTTGAAAAGTTAATGACCTGAATTGTCTAGTGGACTATGTAACATTTGTCCTTCAGGTCGAAGATTACTGTTTCAAGAAGTGGGGATCACTTTTCTATATTAATTTAACCTAAACTGAGCACTCGCTTTATGGCTGTTTTGGCTATAAAGTGTATGTTCATTTTACGTTATAATTTCTTCATATCTTTGAAAATATTCGTTTCCTGTGATTTTTACTGTTATTTTCGTTTTCAGCTAAAATCACCACTGTTACAGATTTAAAACCTATAATAGTGGTAATTTTAAAGGATTTTTGTGGATGGAAAGATACGGCCCCTTTACCAATACTTCAATCACAGTCATTTGTTTACCTAGTTTAGCATAGGAATTACAAAATATCTGATATTTTCCCAAAACCACTGGCCTTGATGGAGGGGAGACAACTTGCTGCTATGATTTCAAATGATTTGAAATGAGAGTAAGGGGAGACTTGATTTCAAATATTTCTCATATGTTATATTTTCCCTCTTTGGTTTCGTACATAAAGTAAATTTCACAGAGTATAAAGCTTATTTGATACTGGAGATATTCATAATCGTACCCTATTTCCTAAAGAGGGAAAATATAACATATGAGAAATATTTGGAATCAAGTCTCCCCTCGCTGTTATTTCAGATCATTTGAAACATTAGCAGCAAGTTTTTGTCTCCCCTCTATCAAGGCCAGAGATTTGGGGGAAATATATATATATATATATATATATATATATATATATATATATATATATACTAGACTACACGTAACCCGTTGGGTAAGTATGTTATATTAGCTATGGAATTAATGTATGAGCGTGATACTTGTGACGTAAATAAAATATTTTTTTGTGACATAACAGAAACATTTCTATGAAAGTATATTAAAATGAAAAACGAATATAGATAGATTTGTATGAATCGTTCTGTTTATAATTGTTTATTTTTGAAAAAAGACTTACAGCCATTGAATTATAAGTGGTTTGCCATACTTATAGGTAAATGTGAACTGAACAGATACCATAATACTTGAAGTTACATTCAAATTTTGATATATCTTTTAATGTAAACGCGAAAAAAAAATAAACAATTGGGACGCTGAAAACATACACAGTAAAACAATACGTTTTGTTGTCGCGTTGATTATTTATTTGTAACGCAAATTAAAAAAAAATTTCGGGGTTATTTATTTATGTTGGTAGAGTAGAAGAAAATGTATGAATGTTTTTAAGAAAGGTGTATTAAAAAATGGAGAATAAATTTCAAAAAAGGCAAGGCGGTGGTTAAATCGCCGTTATAAAATGCTTTTATGGTTGTCAACGAGTTAAAGTAGATTTATTTGTAAGAAAATTGCGTTAAAATAACTTAAACGTAATACGGAAATTAACAATGTAAAACAAAAAAAAGCAGAAAGTATTAACAATTGTTTATTTGGATAATTTAAACGCGAAAAAAACTGGGACGCTTAAAACATACACAGTAAAACAATACGTTTTATTGTAGCATTTATTATTTAGTATAATTTGTATTGTATATATGAAACAGGTCGATAATTATACATATTAATTGTAATCACGTTTTGTGTTTACTTCCCATATCTTGAAGCTTTTTATTCAATAAATTTAAGATATTCGCTTTTCTAAGGACGTTCGTTTCTTCGAAAGAAACCGGTCCAGCGATTTGTGTTTATTTGCTTGCGCTGTTATGGGTTTATGTTTATGTAGGCATGCGCAACCGGAAGTCGTAAACCGGATGTTGGGTTACAACACCCGTTACAAGGTCATTCGAGTTATATATATATACATATATATACACACATATATATATATATACATATACATATATATATATGTATATATATATATATATATATATATATATATATATATTTAAGAATGTTTGAGAGAATATATATTTATTTCCACAGTCAGACAACATCGCTACGTGGCATCTTGTGAGCTGCAATGTTGTTTGACTGTGGAATATATATATATATATATATATATATATATATATATATAGAGAGAGAGAGAGAGAGAGAGAGAGATAGATAGATAGATAGATAGATAGATAGATAGATAGATAGATAGATAGATAGATAGATGTGCCGTTGTTTTATTGGCAACTTTCTAAGTAAATAAAAATGATCTTCGAGACGAAGCCACTATTTAACCGTATTTATTGTTATAAAAAACAACCACAATAACAAAGCTAAATATTACTTTATTTACACGATAAAAATAAAGTGTAACTATATCTAGGAGTTCGTAGCGGAATGATTAACGCGCCGGACTGTAAGCCACATGGTCCGGAGTTCGATTCCTAGAAACAGTCAATGTACGCTGACTAGAGGTAGTTACCTTGAAGCATACATGTACGTAGATGACTGTTTTAAAAAATTATATATATATATATAAATATAGAAGATATATATATATATGGTATGTGTTATATATATGTCGATGTATTTTTCGTGATTATTGATTTATTTTAGTTGTGCGCGTATTTGAATGTTATTACGCTGTCTTATAAATGTGTGTAAAATGACAAATTACTGTAAGTATACCTATGATTGAGAAGCCGGCTATATTTTCAATTCTCTATTCTTTTATTTATGTATGTATTTTACATTTTTTTTTATTCTATTAATTTACTAGCATGGGTGGCCGGCGTTGCCCGGTGTTTGGAGGTGTATACTGAGCAAAAAAAAAATACAAAAAAGTCAATTTTTTTTAACTTTGACTCCTATTATGACCCCTTAAAATTTATTGTTTTGGTCCAAAATTAATTATTAAGTTAGATCCATGTCAAAGGAACGTATACCTAAAATTTCAAGTGTTTAGACCCAAAATTGTCGGAGGAGTTTAATAGAGTTCTCAAAGGTCAAACCGTTGAACTTTGACCCCTTAACAGCAAAATTCCTGGCCGAAAACGGATCACATACATTTTTCCAAATCTCAGTACCCTGTATATCAAATTTCGAGTCTGTAGACTGAAAATTAACAGAGTTATTGCGAAGGAAAATGTACACAGACACACAGATAGACACGTTCACTTTTATAGATATATAGATTTATCTTAATTTGAGATTATTAAATTTAATTTTTATATTTTACGTATATTTTATTTTTTCTTTCAATATTTTCTGTTTGTCTTTTACCCTGTTTCTTGTATAAAAGCGTATTTATAGATGCGCGCGCGTGTGTGTGTGCGCGCGTGTGTGTGTGTGTGTGTGTGTGTGTGTGTGTGTGTGTGTGTGCATAATTATTTTTATACCTACAGGCACCGATGTTTCATTCTTTCGCAATCATCACTGCAGATGAAGACTACTACTGATTATGACGATCGAACCAAACTACAAAGTCACCTTTTACTTCCTTAGCTGGGACGTTACGTCGGAGCCACAACAATTGCACGAGAATTAAGGGAAATTAACAAGTATAAATGCCAAATACGTGCACAACGTTTTAAAGACACTCAATATTTTTCCAGCGATCGGAAATCACAAACTCGCACAAGGCCAGGCGACCGCCTTCATTTCCCAGACGGCGGTCAACTTTAGGAACTATTTTTCTTAAAGAAGCTAAATAATTAAAAAAAAAAATTATATCTAAAATAATTAGTGTTTTATGCTTTCGCATTCATCAGTGCAGGAAATAACGCTTGCTACTCATCGATATTATTTTTTTTTTTTTTATAAGGAAATCACTACTTATCAAAGCTTAGAGGCCTCTCAAGGATAAGGGTTAAAGCGTGTACAGTGGTCAAAAGGACAATACAGTAATCGTTTGAAGTGTAAATTTGGTAAAATTGGATTACTTAAGGGGGGCGGCTCATCAAGAACTTGTTCACATTGGACTTGAAGACGGCCATATTGTAGTAAGCTGATTCCAACGGTTCTCTACAAATTTTATTTTATTTTATTGTTATTTTTATTTATTTATTTTCTATAGGATCGTTTGTCTTTGTCCTTAAACCACGCATTAGTTTCCGATAAGAATTGTTCCTTGTGGACAAATCACCCTGGAACATTTCTTTTGAGTTCTTCGAATGTAAAGTAGCGCGGATGTAAATGCACGCGAAATGACGTCACAGGAAAAGCAAGACAAAAATGACTATAAAAGAGAGAAAGATAACGATCACAAGAGAGACGTGGATAACGTTCGTGATCACGTGCGAGGCGCGAAGGACGCTGGAGAAAACGACCACGTGAAAGACGTAACGACGATAAAAAGAGAATGAGAGAAATGAATGTTGTGTAAGAGAGTTGGGGTTATTTTTTTATTCTTTGTCTTGGTCTCTTTTGCCACTGAAACTGGACAAAACGCGACATGGTTCCCGGGCAATGTAACACAAGGAGCCAGTAGTGCAACATTTGATGCATAGGGTGAGTGTGTAAAAAAATTTGAAGTGCAATTTATGTGGATTTACCATTATTTTGATCGATTGGTAAATTGTCGTTTCTGGGTCGGATCTTTACTCCTGATCTGAGATGGAACACGTACATCAAATCCGTTGCCAAGGTTGCTGGAAAAATAGTGAGATCATTCTATTGCTCCAGTATATATTTCATAGATGATGCAGCTCTATACCTGTCTAACAGTAAGTACGTCCAAGGATGAAGTACTGTTGCCACATCTGGGCAGGATAAGCTTGAAGCAGCTTATCCTACCTTGACAAGGTTCAAAATAGATTTCGTAGCGTAGTAGAGGATGCCCTTTTCTCTTTCCTGCAACGTTTTTCCTACAAAAGAGACATTGCGAGCCTGTCCCTGCTTTATCGTTATTTTCCTGGCAAGTGCTTGTCTGAGCTCCAATCTATGGTCCCTCCTTGCCAAACTTTCATGAAAAACACTCATCTACCTGAAACCACTGTAAATAATTTCCCCTACCCTATATTTGTGCCTAAACCTAAACGTAAATTCCATCAACAAAGTTCCTTTCTTAGAACTGAACGCCTGTGGAACACTCTTTTGCTTCCCTGCTTTCCAGCTGACTACAATAGGTCGTCTTCAAGTCCGACGTAAACAAGTTCTTGATGAGCTGTTCCCTTAAGTAATCTAATTTACCAAATTTCCCCTACTAACGATTACTAAGCTATTGTCCCATTGACTACTGTATACTCATTATCCCCTTATCCTCGAGTGGCATCCGGGCTTAATAGTAGTGACTCCTTTGTAAAAAAAAAGATTTTTCTTCTTTATTTTTTAGCGATAGTATTATTTGTTTTATAGTGACCGCGTTTAAAGTAATCTTTTTTTCTTTTTTTTTTCAATTTTCACCCCAAACAAGACACAGTGCCACTTTGAAGTATCGGGGACATAAGTTGCAGGTATATTATGAAGGGATATGAGTCACATTACACTTAAACTTCTGCATGTCAGTACAGTTGGGAAAGCGGAATCCTGGAAGGGAATTCAAAAGTCTAGCAGTTCTGGGGAAGAAACTATTGGAGTAGAAGGCCTTTTTTACACCTAGGGATCTCTACTGTGAAGGGGTGGGATTTAGCTGCTTGTCAGGTTTGTCGGGGTATTCACGTCTAGCGGGTACAAGTGCTTGTAGTTCGTCAGAGCATTCACCATTAAAATACTTGTAGAACAGGCAGAGGGATGCAACATTTCGTCGATAGGACAGTTCAGAACCTATCAGGTTGGTGACTCTCTTTTGAACCTTATCCAGGAGTGAGCGACTAGTAGCAGATGCACCAGCCCAAATATGACAGCAATACTCCATATATGGTCGAATGGTGGCCTTATAGAGGTACAGGATACTTTCAGGAGTAAGAAGTTTTCTAACATGGTAGAGGGAGCCCACCTTCTTCGCAGCAACCTTGGCAATGCTTTCAATGCTCTAATTAATCATTTATTAGTGGTTGTTTTTGATTGAATAACAAAGTAGTTAGTCGTATGATTTTGTTTAAAAAAGCAACGTTTCAGTAACATATTAATTCTCATATTTTTCAATTGTTTTCAAATTTAGCTCATATTTTGACATGTGCTATTTAAAGCTTAATATATAAAATTTGATTATATTTAACTACAGGTCTTAGCAAAAATCGAAATCTTTCATTACATTAGATATTTGTTTATCTATCTAAATCTTAACTATTGTTTGTTTTGTTTTGTTTTTTTCAGTTTCTACAAATTACCATGGTGCTTTTTGTTGTTTTGCAAATCTGTATTCTAGCAGCCCTGTCGATTCATCACACTAATGGAGAAAATATAGCAGTTTTCGCTTTTCCGAGATTTAGTCAAGTGAAACCCCTAGTGAAAACGGCTGAGGAACTCGCAAACCTGGGACACACCAGTTATATTTTAATTCCTGAAACGTATCGTAACAAGTTAAATCCAATAGCAGATGGCGTTAAATTCATCATTGTTGATGAGTTCCAAGAATGGTTAGAATTAACGGACATTGCGATTAAATTCTATACCCAGAACAGCAAAATGCCGACGAGCGAATTGTCTTCAGCTATTACCAGAGTCTGCGACTATTATCTTTTTAATGATAAACTTTTGCAAACACTGAAGTCCTTAAATATTAGTTTGGTCCTCATCAATGGAGATAATTTTGATATATGCTTGACAATTTTCGCATACAAACTTAATGTACCTTTTGTGTTCTTAGGTTTAGATATGCCATGGTATTGGCACCGTACACCTTGGCTTCCTACTATATTTCCAGAGAGAGTGTTTCCGTTTTCAGATAGAATGACATTGTCCCAGAAGATGGAGAATCTTTACTTTTTCGTGTATGACTATATTTATCAAATAGGAACCCCAAATCGACGTGTTAAGGAATACGTTCCAGAAAATCCGGATATCGAATTTGAAGATTTGGTTAAACAATGTGAATTGTTTATAATTGATTCGGATGTATTTTTGAATTTTCCACGGCCAACTCTGCCTAACGTTAAATATATCGGTGGATTAGCGACAGGCCCGGCAGTTCCTCTTCAAGGAAAACTTCTAGATTTTATGGACACCTCTGAACATGGTGTCATTATAGTATCGTCAGGGTCATATTTGAATTGGACCAGTGATCACCTAAACAAAATGTCGGAAGCGTTTAGTAAGATTAAATATGATGTTGTCTGGAAGCAGTCAAATTCTTCTTATTCCCGCCAAAACGTACTCCTCGACAAATGGCTGCCACAAAATGATGTTCTGGCCCACCGAAACACAAAATTATTCATTACACACTGTGGCAACAGTGGTCAGTATGAAGCTCTGTCTCATGCAGTTCCTATGATCGGATTACCTACATGTGGTGACCAGTATTTCAATGGTCATGTGATGCAGACGAAAGGCTATGGAATAATAATGGACCTGTACAAATTCACAACGGACGAGTTAGTGAAAAACATTGAAGAAGTTATTGAAAATCCTAAATACAAAAAAACTATTGCAAAAGCAAGCCAGATGTTTCGCTCGCAGAAAGAACGTCCGCCTGAAAAAGCAGCCCGCCATATTGACGAAATTATCAAATACGGCGGCTCCCATTTGCGATCGGCATGTCAAGATATTCCGTTGTATGAGTTTTTTATGTTGGACATTTTGATTGTTATATTGTCGGCTGTTTTCATTTCTTTTTGTATTATCGTTTTTGTTGTGAGAAAATGTTCGAGATATTTCTGCGTTAAATGTAAAAGTAAACTAGAATAAATAAAAGTTTTCTTTTTATTTGCTTTCGATTCATTAGTCGAATATCTACCGAAACCACAAAGAAAACAATAAATAAAACATAATTTACATTAATGAATATAAAAAGGCAGTATTTTATGCGGATGGGTACATGCAGACACAGACTTGAAATAAGTAAATGGACACCTCGCAAAAATAATTCATGCACGATTAAATTTTCTGTTTCTTTTTGCTGAATGTCAGAATTTACGGTAGGGAGAGTCCACCTTCTTTGCAGCAACCTTGGCAATGTCCTCAATGCTTTAATTAATCATTTATTAGTAGTTGTTTTTGATTGAATAACAAAGTAGTTTGTCGTATGATTTTGTGTAAAAAAGCAACGTTTCAGTAACATATTAATTCTCATATTTTTCAATTGTTTTCAAATTTAGCTCATATTTCGACATGTGCTGTTTAAAACTTAGTATATAAAATCTGATTATATTTAACTACAGGTCTTTGCAAAGATCGAACTTTTTCATTACATTAGATATTCATTAGATATTTGTTAATCTATCTAAATCTTAACTATTGTTTTTTTTTTGTTTGTTTGTTTTTTCAGTTTCTACAAATTACCATGGTGCTTTTTGTTGTTTTGCAAATCTGTATTCTAGCAGCCCTGTCGATTCATCACACTAATGGAGAAAATATAGCAGTTTTAACTTTTCCTAGATTTAGTCAAGTGAAACCCCTGGTGAAAACGGCCAACGAACTCGCAAACCTGGGACACACCAGCTATATTTTAATTCCTGAAACGTATCGTAACAAATTAAATCCAATAGCAGATGGCGTTGCATTCGTCATTGTTGATGACTTCAAAGAATGGTTAGAATTAACGGACATTGCGATTAAATTCTATACCCGGAACAGCAAAATGCCAACGAGCGAAATGTCTTCCGCTATTACCAGAGTCTGCGACTATTATCTTTTTAATGATACACTTTTGCAAACATTGAAATCCTTAAATATTAGTTTGGCCCTCATCAATGGGGATAGTTTTGATATATGCTTGACAATTTTCGCATACAAACTTAATGTACCTTTTGTGTTCTTAGGTTTGGATATACCATTGTATTGGCACCGTACACCTTGGCTTCCTACTGTATTTCCAGAGAGAGTGTTTCCGTTTTCAGATAAAATGACATTTTCCCAGAAGATGGAGAATCTTTACTTTTTCGTGTATGAATATATTTATCAAATAGGAACTCCAAATCGACGTGTTAAGGAATACGTTCCAGAAAATCCGGATATCGAATTTGAAGATTTGGTTAAACAATGTGAATTGTTTATAATTGATTCGGATGTATTTTTGAATTTTCCACGGCCAACTCTGCCAAACGTTAAATATATCGGTGGATTAGCGACAGGCCCGGCAGTTCCTCTTCAAGGAAAACTTCTAGAATTTATGGACACCTCGGAACATGGTGTCATTATAGTATCATCCGGGTCATATTTGAATTGGACCAGTGATCACGTAAATAAAATGTCGGAAGCGTTTAGTAAGATTAAATATGATGTTGTCTGGAAACAGTCAAATTTTTCTTATTCACGCCAAAACGTACACCTCGACAAATGGCTGCCACAAAATGATGTTCTGGCCCACCGAAACACAAAATTATTCATTACACACTGTGGCAACAGTGGTCAGTATGAAGCTCTGTCTCATGCAGTTCCTATGGTCGGATTCCCTACATTTGGTGACCAGTATTTTAATGGTCATTTGATGCAGACGAAAGGCTATGGAATAATAATGGACCTGTACAAATTCACAACGGACGAGTTAGTGAAAAACATTGAAGAAGTTATTGAAAATCCTAAATACAAGAAAACTATTGCAAAAGCAAGCCAGATGTTTCGCTCGCAGAAAGAACGTCCGCCTGAAAAAGCAGCCCGCCATATTGACGAAATTATCAAATACGGCGGCTCCCATTTGCGATCGGCATGTCAAGATATTCCGTTGTATGAGTTTTTTATGTTGGACATTTTAATTGTTATATTGTCGGCTGTTTTCATTTCTTTTTGTATTATCGTTTTTGTTGTGAGAAAATGTTCGAGATATTTCTGCGTTAAATGTAAAAGTAAACTAGAATAAATAAGTTTTCTTTTTATTTGCTTTCGATTCATTAGTCGAATATCTACCGAAACCACAAAGAAAACAATAAATAAAACATAATTTACATTAATGAATATAAAAAGGCAGTATTTTATGCGGATGAGTACATGTAGACACAGACTTGAAATAAGTAAATAAACACTTCGCAAAAATAATTCATGCACGTTTGAATTTTCTGCTTATTTTTGCTGACTGTCAGAATTTGCGGGCGTACTGCTAAATATCTAGGTTATGTGTAACGAAACGTCAGTAGATAAGAATACAAACACCTGACAATGGGGCTCAATTCAACAACATAACATGATCTATTGTCAAAGCATGAGATAAATGTTAGATGTACCGAAAAGTTATAGATGCACATGACATGGGAATTTAAGTGGATAGAAAAAAAACAACATAACATGATCAATTGTCAAATCATAAGATAAATGTTGGATGTCCTGAATAGTCATTTGAGAAGAGATCGAGGGACATGGAATCGAGATCCACCTGGTTGGAATAAAAACAACATAATATGCTCGATTGCCAAATGTTTAAATAATTGTTAAGTGTGGGGAGGTTATTTGACATGAAATAGTTATAGCTGGCATCGGGACGCACCGAGAGAAAGAACAACAAATATATTTGATTGTCATTCATTGAAATACCCATCGGTGAATAAATACGCTCTGGGAGTAGGACTACATTGGCAGCGCTTTACAATATCGGCATATGAGGTGGCCACAAAATGTTATATTATAAATACACGAAATTGAAATCGGGATTGTGTTGGCGATTTGGGCCGGAGAAAAACCACCCGAAAACTGCCTGGGCGTGCATTTTTTACATCTTACAACCCACTATTCTATGAGTTTACACACAAGCCGTCACATCATCAAATAATCATTTTTGAGAACAACCTGTGTGGTGTCCCCTAGAGTCTGAGTGACAACAAGTCTCCTCAGATTTCGAGTACTCTCCACTGCTTTTCATAACCTCTGCAAATAAATTTGCGTTGTTATTTTTATTCACTCACTGGGAGTTTTCATACAGATTATCATCAAAGGATTCTCTTTGAGAATAACTTGTGGTGTTCCCTGGAATCTGAGTGACAAAAAGTCTACCCCAGATTTCCAGTAATAGCCACCTCTTTCGATACCATTTGCAAACTGATTTATTATCATTATTGTTATCGCAACAACCGTTTGCCATTGATTTCTAGGTGGTAGCGGCTATTCGTCTTCACTGGAATTTTAGTGGTGATAAGTCTCTTCAAGGTTCCAGTCCTCTTTGCACTCATCAAGTGGAGGTCTGGTTAGTGCTTTTTCTCCTTGTTCCTTTGACTACTTAGTGAATTGCTAGTTGTGTCGCCGCCAGTTTTTTTTTGGGAGGGGGGGGAGAAAGAAAGAGAGATAAGGGAAAGACAAGAGATAGGGAAAGGGAGGCGAAAAACAGGGGTGACGAAGAGGGGAAGGGAAAGGGGGGATAGAATGCAAGGGAGGGAAGTAGGAATGGGAAGAGAGGAAGAGGTAGGCATTCTTCACTTTCAGTGTACTAGTTCTCTTGGATATCCCCTTTTTTATTTGTTTCGATTTATATATGCCCGGTTAGAATTTCTAACTCATGTGGACTAGTTTCTGCACTCAAGGATTTTTCTTAACATTTAAGCATTATCGTTTGTTGCATAATCTTAGTCTTCCGTCGTTTCTGATTTTTCTTAGTGTTTTCTTTTCCAAGTTTTTGGAAACTGATCCTAGTGCTCCTACAATTATTGGTATTCTATTGATTTTCTTCATGTTTCATATTCTTTGAAGTTCTCTGGCAAGTTCCGCATGTTTCTTTTTCCTGTTCCTTTTGCTTTTCACCCTGTAGTCTGCTGAAACGGCAAAATCTACAATCTGGCAGTTTCTTTTTGTTAATTATTATGACATTCGGTCGTTTTGCTTGGACAGCTTTATCTGTTTGTATGTCCTTATATTCCTTTTGAGCTGGTTTGCTGCATTCACTTATTATGTGGTTTACTGCTTCGTCTCCCTGCCTACACAGTTTATAGTTACTGTTTTCTTGTGTTTTATCTATTTCAGCTTTAATGTGGTTGGTTCTGATTGTGTTGTTCTGAGCAACTGTCAGTAGGGATTCTGTTTCTCTGTTCATGTACCCTTTTCTCAGCCATCGTTTTCTGTATTGTCGTTCTTGCTAGCGTCTTTCACTGCACTGATCAATCTTTCTGTGTTCTATGTCTTTTCCAGGTCTTTTTTGTGCCTTCTACACTTTCTCATACGTTTATAAGACCCCTTCCTCCTTTGCTACTTTTCACAAAGAGTCGGTTCTTCTTTAGTCCATCCTATGAACGGTCTAGAGTACCTTACTAGTGATTCTGCCCACGTGTTTATTCCGTTAATTAAATTTCTTCTGTATAGCTTTGTTTCTAACAGTTTACTCGTTCCTCGCAGCTACTCCTTCATTATTACTATTCTTCTTTTACTCATTAGAAGTTCTCACGCAGGTCATCATCAGAGATTGTTCACTGACAATAACCTGTGGTGTTCCATGGAGTCTAGCTGACAAATGTCTCACCAAATTTCCAGTACTCTCTACCTCTTTTGAAAACTTTTGCGAATGAATTTGCGTTATCGCAACATTCGTTTGACATTGGTTTCTGACCAGCACTGACCATTGGCCATAATGTGAATTTGATTGGTAATAAGTCTCCAATGTCCTAGTCACCTTCGCTCCCATCCAGCGGAGGTCTAGTTAGTGCTTTTCCTCTTCGATCTTTCTATCTTCCTTGACCCTTCGACTATTAGTTGCGGTGCCAGTCGCTACTGACTGTCCATTTTATTATTATTATTATTATTATTATTATTATTATTATTATTATTATTGTTGTTGTTGTTGTTGTTGTTGTTGTTGTTGTTGTTGTTGTTGTTGTTGGTCCACCACTTAGTCGGATTTAAACCTTAGAATTCACTCTTGTATGTTAGTCTGTTCGTTCCCAAAATTCTCAATAAGTATTCATTACATTTTTCTGAAATTTTGCATGAAGTTACAACTACCCAAGGAAGGAAATGTAACATTCTCGGATTTTCTTAGAAAAATTCTAGTTGCGTCACAAAGGTGGTCAAAAAGTGTGAAACTGGCCAAAAATAACACTTTTCGGAACTTTTCGAAACGTAGAATCTTTTCCGACCATCAGATTTTGCTGAAAATTACCCAAAAGCAAGACTACGTGTGTATACATCTGGAAACGCAATATTTGACCCTGGGAAAATTCTGGGGTTTGATCCCCAGTGTGTTTTAGGGTAGAATGAAAGGGAACGGAGTAGGAATGAAAGGAGAGGAAGGGGTAGGCATTCTTCACTTTTGGGACTAATTTTTGTTTTTCTCCATAAATTCAAGGCATCATTCGGAGGACCATATAGTTTTTGGCCTGTGATTATTATAAGCTGGACCTGGAGAAATTTCACAGAGATATTTAATATCTTGCGTCTATGAATAGGGAAACCGCGATATTACTGTAGCCCTTTTGTTAAAACTGTATAAGTATTTATCTAAGTAACTGGTTAATGTAGTGCCGATATATATGTAGTTATTACCGTTTATCTCCAATATACTTATAGGGGTCTGTGACATATTTCCATTATAACGATCGTAAACCACACAATATCATTATACCATCTTTATACAGAACAGATACTACACTTGGATCCTAGCCAGAAGACAAAGAAGGTATACTTTAGTTTCACGTACGGCCCAAAAGCAACATCATTTATTTATTTATTTACATTGCGTCTTCAGTGATCGGGAGATCCTATTTATTAAAAAGGGGGATAGAAGGTGATAACATACTATGAACATTAAATTAGTTTATCTATATAGTTATAATTTAATGTTTGTAGAGTGTTATCACCTATCTTCCTTTTTAATAAATAGGATCGTCTGATCGAATAATAAAGGTACTACCGTATTAGTAGTAGTATTAATTGTATTATTGTTATTATTATTATTATTATTATTATTATGTAGTAGTAGTAGTAGGAGTAATAGTAGTAATAGTAATTTTATTTTTATTATTTTTATTATTATTATAATTATTATTATGTATTAGTAGTAATAGTACTTTTATTAATATTATTGTATTATTATTATTGTTATTATTATTATTATTGTTATTATTGTTATTATTATTATTATTATTATTATTATTATTATTATGTAGTAGTAGTAGTAGTAGTAGTAGTAGTAGTAGTAGTAGTACTTTTATTATAGTAAATATGTCAGCAGAAGTATGGACAATGTAAATTAAATTATATTGTTTAAAAATTGGTTAGTTTAGATTTGAGGATTCTTTTGTTGTCAAAGGTGTGTTTTGGACAAACATATGCATAGCCACGTGAAATTAGTCACGTTTGAAAAACACACTTCTGACGTCAAAGGACATTCCTTCATATTATGGGTTCTAATTTTAGTCAGTCACTCAGAGAGAGGTGATCAGCAACGAGTTGACATAGTCAGAGGAGAGTTCCCTCGGAAGCGAAGGGTAGAAGATTAACCATGTAGCCATACCAGTTGAATTCCGTGTGTCGACCAGTCGATCAGATGAAGAAAGAAGTCATCATCATCATCGTGTCTTAATTCAGTTACAACAGGAAAAGGTGATGTGTTTATCATCAATTATAACGAACTCTTGTGTAAACCCTTCTAAGTATTATGTGTCCCCACCATCATCATAAGTGAAGCATCTCCTCCTCATCTCTAATTTGTGTTAAAAGGACTGCATATATGTCTTATCTCCCTCATCATCACTATCGTTATGTATGTATTACATGAGTCCCGTTATATATGTGCCCCAATATGAACTCCGCGTCATCTTTTAAATATATACCCCTGCTATTCAACACGTCGATAACGTTCGCGATTACGTGAGAGGCGTGAAAGACGCTTGAGAAAGCGATCACGTGAGGGACGTAACAGCAGTAAAGAGAAAGAGAATGAGAGAAATAAGAGTTGTTGCTACAAAGAACAAGCGAGTTGGGGTTATTTCCTATTCTTTGTCTTGGTCTCCTTGACAACTGAAACTAGACACATGTGTTGGTTTCCGGACAACGTTACACAAAGACCCAGTAGTTGTTATAGAAATATTTGGTGCATCAGGAGGAGAAAGAATTTCGAGTACAATCCAAGTGGATTTACCATTATTCTGATCGACTCGTAAATTGTCTTAGAGAAGATTTATTTTTCTTCTTTATATTTGAACATAAGCATTTTTTTAAGATGGCCGTGTTTAAAGTAATCATTTATTAATGACTGCTTCTGACTGAATAAAAAAACATCAATGTTTGAACTGTATAATTTCGTGAAAAAAGCAAAGCTTCATCAACATATTAATTTTCATACTAGCGTGACCTGTGGAAATCCCACAGTAGACTCTTTTATATGTAATATATTGATGTTGGCATTCTGTGGGTATTCAGCTTAAATAAAGACGGCCTAATATAATTGTAGCGTTTTTAAAATTGCAAAAGTATTTATCTAAGCTAGCAGGGACACCCGACGTAGCCCGGTCGTATAAAATACGCTTAAACATGATATCTTAATTTATTCAGATTTCGTATATACTATTCTAGAGTCAACTTTCTATTGATGCTTATATATTATAAATTTGTGATTTCAAAATATATATATATATAAAAATATGATTTGGATGTATCAGCTTCAATCAAAACCAAAACCAAAACTTATGAAGATATATATATATATATATATATATATATATATATATATATATATATATATGTGTGTGTGTGTGTGTGTGTGTGTGTGTGTGTGTGTGTGTGTGTGTGTGTGTGTGTAACGAGTTCCTTCAGCTATAGTCGAACCGAAACTAAAACTTAAAAATTCTTGGTAAAATTAATTCTATTGACAACTTTCCCTGAGGTTGACAGGAGGGAAAAGCCTCGACTATTGCCACAAATATTTCTGTCACCTTTCCTTTTATATATGCTGATGATATCTGCATCCTTCCATTGTTGTGGGCAGCAGCCTGACTCCCAGACATCTTGGATGATGTTATGGAGACAAGTGGTAATGGCATCTCCGCCATGCTTAAGAAGCTCAGCTGGTATGCCATCAGGGCCAGTGGCTTTATTATTCTTGAGGTTGTTAACTGCACGGCTAACTTCATGGATAGTTGGTATTACATCCAGTTCTTGAATTACAGGAAGGTCAGGAAGATGGTCAAGAAAAGTAGGGTCGATAGGGTTCTGCCTGTTCAGTAAGTCTTGGTAGTGTTCAGCCCACCGATTGAGTATGGCAGTCTTCTCAGTATAGAGTATGGAGCCATCAGCACTACGGACTTGGCAGAGGCTATTGTTCTTTGGCCCATAGGATGTCTTAAGGGCATTATAAAATTGATGTTGGTCCCCCATATCAGCTAAACCTTGGATCTCAGTTGCAAGATTGGTCCACCATTCATTTTGCATTCTTCGGGTTTCCTGTTGGACTTTTGACCGAAGCTCGGCTAGCTTGGCACGTGATGCTGGAGTTGGATTTGCAGTCACTGCTTGCTGTTGCCGATTTTTTTCTTCAATTAGTTGATGAATTCCATCAGACTGCTCGTCAAACCAGTCTCTATGCTTTCTTCTTGAGAATCCAAAAATGTCCTTGGCAGTATTGAGGAGGACTTCACAGATGCTTTCCCATTTTTCAGTTAAGAAAGCTGTTGTTATGGGATCTGCTGCAGGAGTTGGTAAGGTAAGACATTCAGCCAGTTCGTTTTGTAGAGCAGCTCGTGTTGTAATGTTGTTGAGAGCTTTGAGGTCAAGATGTTTTCTGGGAGCTTGACGGCGAGCTGGAGGCCGGATCTTAAGAAGGAAAATAGAGCGGACAAGGCGATGATCTGTCCACCCATCTGCTCCCCTCATGGCTCTGGTTATTCTCACATCTTTCATGTCATTACGTCTTACAATAACATAGTCAAGTAGGTGCCAAATTTTGAACCTAGGATGCATCCAGGTGGTCTTGAATTTGTTTTGGAGCTGGAACATGGTATTTGTGATGGACAGATTATGTTGGGAGCAGAATGTTAAAAGACGCAACCCATTATCGTTACATTTTCCAACTCCATGATGCCCTAAGACTCTCTCCCAAAGATGGTGACTGCTGCCCACTCTTGCATTGAAGTCCCCAAGGAGAATAATCTTATCTTCTTTGGGGATTGTCAGCATGATCTCATGGAGTTGGGCATAAAATTGGTCTTTCAATTCATCAGCTGAATCTAGGGTTGGTGCATACACATTGACTAGGGTAGCGTGACGTTTATTTGATAAGGGGATACGCCAAGTTATTAGCCTCTCATTGTGACCCGTTGGGCTCTGGGGAATGCTGTTGAGTAGCCTGGTCTTCATGGCAAAGGCAACTTCATGGATGCGAGGAGCACCCCTGTCCAGGCCCTTCCAGAAGAAGGTGTATCCCTCTCCTGACTCGGTGAGGGAGCCCTCATCCGAGAATCGGGTTTCATTGAGAGCAGCGATGTCGATGTTGTACTTCTTTAACTCATATGCAATTAGAGCTGTTCTCCGTTTAGGTCTTGAGTTGTTGTCAAGGTTGAGAAGAGTACGCACATTCCAAGTGCCAATTATTAGCTTCTTAATATTATTAGGACCGAGGTATGGGTTGCCACGACGAGGCTCGGCTACCTGTCCGTGGAGAGTGGAACAGACACTTGTTTGGGTCACCTTTTCTAGACCCCTCCCAATTCAGGGTGGGCGGTGTGGATCCTGAAAAGGGCCGCCCAGTCACCCTGGGAGCTGCCGAAGGAGGCTGCAGTTCCAGTCCCAGCCATCCAGCGACCATCACCCCGGGGCCGCCTCACGTGCAGGGTTAGTTAAGGGCTGCCAGCAACAACCTTGCCTGCCCCCACCACTCCTTCCCCATCGCCGGAGGACTTTTATTTGTAGGTAAAAAAAAAATAGTGTGTGGGAAATAAAGAGTCGGCATGGGCAAAACTAGTGCAGTGATGATTTGAGGGAAAAGTGGGTGCACGCTCCACAGTCCACTATCTTGGCAGACCATCAGCGGTTCCAGTGGCAGGCAGAGACCATGACGACTGGACTGACAGGCTGCTGCAGGAGTGTGCCAAGAGTCCAGTTTGTCAGACTTTGCCTAATGTGTCACCCCAACACAGATTTTCTCGTTGGGGTTTACTCCCCTAGCCCAATGCCAACTAAGGATAACCCACTGGGCTGTGGGGCAGGGGTTGATGTGAGACCAGGGCGTGTCCACACGTCGGTGGGCCATGGACTCACATCTCTGGGGCCCCCTGCTGCTCCGAGGTCCCTTGCTGTTCAGCCTGGAGCCGCGAGGCAACCAGTTACCGTGTGTGGCCACGAGGAGGCACAGCAGAGGTCTTGGTGTTAGAGAGGCTGTGTACTGGCAGGGGAAGACTTACGCACTCGGCTTCCCTATTCGCACGGGGCTAGCCAGCGGTAGCACTGAAAGCGAGAAAGCACAAGCAAAGCATGCAACTTATACTAAGGAGCATGCAGAGCATGCGACCTATTGCCCAATAACCACACTAGACGCTTCATAACACCCTGTGTATATACATACACTCACACACACTAGAATTTTACTGTCTCGTATCATCCAACACATTGTCAATCAAGTCTTACCTGAATCGCAGTGTGGCTTCAGACAGGAGCGCAGCACGATTGACATGGTTTTTGTTGCAAGACAGCTTCAGGAGAAAAGCGTCGAGCAACACCAAAATCTATATATGGTTTTTGTAGATCTCGCCAAGGCCTTTGACACCGTGAACCGTCCTTTGCTCTGGGAGGTACTCGTCAAATTTGGCTGCTCACCAATATTCCTGGGTGTCCTGAAGGCTTTCCATAATGGATCTATGGCTCGCGTCTCCAGTTCAGGACTAAAATCTGAGCCCTTCCTGGTAGAATCGGGTGTGAAGCAGGGATGCGTCATTGCGCCCATCTTGTTTAATCTTTTACTTGCTGCGGTTTCCAATGTTGCCAAACAGCAAATCCATCCTGCTGATGGGATCCGCCTCTCATACCGGCTGGATGGCAACCTCTTCAATCTGCGTCGCCTCCATGCCAGATCACGTGTGACAGAAGAAGCAATCCATGAATTGCAATACGCTGACGACACAGCTCTGGTGAACTCATCTGAAGAGGGTCTTCAGCGCACCATCAACACTATCTCCAACATTTACTCCCGAGCTGGTCTAGCCATCAACATCAACAAAACAGAGGCACTTAACATATGTGAACACCGTCAGGAACCACCAATGTTCACAATCAACCAACAGCCACTGAAAAACACTCAAGAGTTTACTTATCTTGGCTCAGTGCTCACTGACTCCTGTGACCTAACAAGTGAGGTCCAACGGCGCATTGATCTGGCTGCTGCAGCCTTTGGTAGACTCTCGCAAAGAGTTTTTATGAACCGTAACCTCACCACCACCACCAAGGTTTCTGTCTATAGAGCAATCTGTCTCTCCATCCTCTTGTATGGCAGCGAGTCATGGGTGCCTTATAGACGCCACCTGAAAAAGCTAGAAGCATTTCATACCAACTGCTTACAGCGTATACTAGGTTTAAAATGGTGGCACAGGGTGCCACACAATGAGATACGCAGGCGCACTCAAATGGACCCACTTGAAATAATTCTAACTAATAGACAACTTAGGTGGCTTGGTCACACCATCCGGATGCCAGCAGAAAGGCTCCCACGCAAGGTCCTCTACGGGGAACTTGCAGAGGGCAGACGCAACCCTGGGGGTCCACGTAAACGTTTCAAGGACCAACTAAAAACATCATTGAAAAAGTGTGGCATAGAATCGAACGCCATCGAACATGCTGCTGCTGATCGGAGAAAATGGCGAGACATCTGCCAAGAGGGCTTGGAAACTTTCACCTCTACCTATAACGACCGAGCAGAGCGAAGAAGACACCAAAGGCACGCGGCGCAGCGGGCAGACGGCATCTTCCCTTGTGCTGCCTGCGGCGGTGTATGCAATTCACGAATTGGACTCCACAGTCACCAGCGAGTCCATCAGGCGTAATCTATCTGGGACTGTTAGGCATGGTGCAACGTCATCGTCGTCAGTGACGGACTACTGAAGAAGAAGAAGTAACGAGTTCCTTCAGCTATAGTCGAACCGAAACTAAAACTTAAAAATTCTTGGTAAAATTAATTATAAAAAAGAATGGAAGCTCATAACAAGTAAACAACAGTCAGTCGGAAGAAAAACATGTAAGCGTTGCTCAAAATAATACACATGCTATCGTATTAATATACAGATATTTTTACGGTTGTTTTAAACATTTGCAATAGTAGCTTCCCTTAAGTAGCTAAAATTTAGCGCAAAATAGCGGGAGGGCGTAAAATACGCTTAAATATGATATTTATATTTGTCTAGATTTCGTATATATTACTACAGAGTCGTGATTGCAAAAGTAAAAGGAAGTATTTAGGTGCCATCAGCTAGAATCGAAACCAAAAGCAAAATCGTAGCATTCAAAACTGGTGACGTTACCACTGTGACACGCATATGAACTGATTAAAAATTAAAAATACACTAAAACGAATGTACAAAATGTATAATGATTTTTTTAAGCTTGGCTAATTTTTTACCCGTTTAAAAATTATGTTAACTGGCTAAAGATCCATAAAATAACGGTCTATAAAAATATGCAAACATTTGAAGCCCCTAGCGCCGCTCTGTGACTTTTAGTTTCGGAAGAGATAGTTTGAAAGTATGGAGACGGACGGACATACATAGTGAGTTTTATAAATTAAAATTTGACAATGCTATTCGAAGCTTAATATATAAATTTAATTATATTTAGCTACAGGTCTTTGCAAAAATCGAGCTCTTTCAGTAGTTATCTGTTTATTTATCTAAATCTTAACTATTTTCTTTTTTCAGATTTGGCAAATTACCATGGTGCACGTTGTCCTTTTACAAATCTGTATTCTAGCAGCCCTGTCGATTCATCACACCAATGGAGAAAATATAGCGGTTTTCGCTTTTCCGAGATTTAGTCAAGTGAAACCCCTGGTGAAAACGGCCAACGAACTCTCAAAGCTGGGACACACTAGCTATATTTTAATTCCTGAAACGTATCGTAACAAGTTAAATCCAATAGCAGATGGCGTTATATTCATCATTGTGGATGAATTCCAAGAATGGTTAGAATTAACGGACATTGCAGTTAAAATTCCAAACAGCGCGCCAATGAGCGAATTGTCTTCCGCTATTACCAGAGTCTGCGACTATTATCTTTTTAATGATAAACTTTTGCAAACATTGAAGTCCTTAAATATTAGTTTGGTCCTCATCAATGGGAATAATTTGGATATATGCATGACAATTTTCGCATACAAACTTAATGTACATTTTGTGTTTTTAGGTTTAGACATGCCATTGTATTGGCACCGTACACCTTGGCTTCCTACTGTATTTCCAGAGAGAGTGTTTCCGTTTTCAGATAGAATGACATTGTTCCAGAAGATGGAGAATCTTTACTCTTTCGTGTATGACTATATTTATCCAATAGGAATTCCAAATCGACGTGTTAAGGAATACGTTCCAGAAAATCCGGTTATCGAATTTGAAGATTTGGTTAGACAATGTAAATTGTTTATAATTGATTCGGATGTATTTTTGGATTTTCCACGGCCTAATTTGCCTAACGTTAAATATATCGGTGGATTAGCAACAGCTCCGGCAGTTCCTCTTCAAGGAAAACTTCTAGATTTTATGGACACCTCGGAACATGGTGTCATTATAGTATCGTCCGGGTCATTTTTGAATTGGACCAATGATCACCTAAATAAAATGTGGGAAGCGTTTAGTAAGATTAAATATGATGTTGTCTGGAAACAGTCAAATTCTTCTTATTCCCGCCAAAACGTACTCCTCGACAAATGGCTGCCACAAAATGATGTTCTGGCCCACCGAAACACAAAATTATTCATTACACACTGTGGCAACAGTGGTCAGTATGAAGCTCTGTCTCACGCAGTTCCTATGATCGGATTACCTACATGCTGTGATCAGTATTTCAATGGTCATGTGATGCAGACGAAAGGCTATGGAATAATAATGGACCTGCACAAATTTACAGCGGACGAGTTAGTGAAAAACATTGAAGAAGTTATTGAAAATCCTAAATACAAGAAAACTATTGCAAAAGCAAGCCAGATGTTTCGCTCTCAGAAAGAGCGTCCGACTGAAAAAGCAGCCCGCCATATTGACGAAATTATCAAATATGGCGGCTCCCATTTGCGATCGGCATGTCAAGATATTCCGTTGTATGATTTTTTTATGTTGGACATTTTGATGTTTATATTGTCGGCTGTTTTCATTTCTTTTTGTACTATCGTTTTTGTTGTGAGAAAATGTTCGAGATATTTCTGCGTTAAAAATAAAAGTAAACTAGAATAAATAAAAGTTTTCTTTTTATTTGCTTTCAATTCATTAGTCGAATATCTACCGAAACCACAAGGAAAACAATAAATAAAACATAATTTACATTAATAAATATAAAAAGGCAGTATTTTATGTGTATGAGTAACAGTAGAAACCACAGACTTGAAATAAGTAAATAGGCACCTCACAAAAATAATTCATGCACGTTTAAATTTTCTGCTTCTTTTTGCTGACTGTCAGAATTTGCGGGCGTACTGCTAAATATCTAGATCATGTGTACCGAAGCGTCAGTAGATAAGAATACAAACACCTGACAATGCGGTTTAATTTAACAACATAACATGATCAATTGTCAAAGCATAAGATAAATGTTAGATGTCCCTGAATAGTCATTTGACAAGAGATCGAGGGACATGGAATCGAGATTCACCTGGATGGAATAAAAACAACATAATATGCTCGATTGCCAAATGATTAAATAATTGTTAAGTGTGCGAAGGTTATTTGACATGAAATAGTTATAGCTGGCATCGGGACGCACCGAGAGAAAGAACAACAAATATATTTGATTGTCATTCATTGAAATACCCGTCGCCGAATAAACACGCTCTGGGAGTAGGACTACATTGGCAGCACTTTACAATATCGGCATATGATGTGGCCGCAAAATGTTATATTATAAATACACGAAATTGAAATCGGGATTGTGTTGGCGATTTGGGCCGGAGAAGAACTAACTTGTGGTGTTCCCTGCAATCTGAGGGACGTTAAAATCTACCCCAGATTTCCAGTAATAGCCATCTCTTTCGATACCATTTGCAAACTGATTTAACCGTTTACCATTTATTTCTAGGTGGTAGCGGCTATTCGTCTTCACTGGAATTTGAGTGGTGATAAGTCTCTTCAAGGTCCCAGTCCTCTTTGCACTCATCAAGTGGAGGTCTGGTTAGTGCTTTTTCTCCTTGTTCCTTTGACTATTTAGTGCGGTGCTAGTTGTGCCGCCGCAGTTTTTTGTGGGGGAGAAAGGAAGAGAGATAAGGGAAAGACAAGGAGATAGGGAAAGGAAGGCGAAAAGAAGGAGTGACGAAGAGGGGAACGGAAATGGGGGATAGAATGCAAGGGAGGGAAGTAGGAATGGGAAGAGAAGAAGAGGTAGGCATTCTTCACTTTCAGTGTACTAGTTCTCTAGGATGAGCCCTTTTTAATTTCCGTTTCAATTTATATATGCCCGGTTAGAATTTCTCATTCATGTGGACTGGTTTGCTGCATTCACTTATTATATGGTTTACTGCTTCGTCTCCCTGCCTACACAGTTTATAGTTACTGTTTTCTTGTGTTTTATCTATTTTATCTTTAATATGGTTGGTTCTGATTGTGTTGTTCTGTGCAACTGTCAGTAGGGATTCTGTTTCTCTGTTCATGTGTCCTTTTCTCAGCCATCCTTTTCTGTATTGTCGTTCTTGCTAGCGTTTTTCACTGCACTGATCAATCTTTCTGTGTTCTATGTCTTTTCCAGGTCTTTTTTGTGCCTTCTACACTTTCTCATACTTTTATAAGACCCCTTCCTCCTTTGCTACTTTTCACAAAGAGTCGGTTCTTCTTTAGTCCATCCTATGAACGGTCTAGAGTACCTTACTAGTGATTCTGCCCACGTGTTTATTCCGTTAATTAAATTTCTTCTGTATAGCTTTGTTTCTAACAGTTTACTCGTTCCTCGCAGCTACTCCTTTATTATTACTATTCTTCTTTTACTCATTAGAAGTTCTTACGCAGGTCATCATCAGATATTGTTCACTGACAATAACCTGTGGTGTTCCATGGAGTCTAGCTGACAAATGTCTCACCAAATTTCCAGTACTCTCCACCTCTCTTGAAAATTTTTGCGAATAAATTTGCGTTATCGCAATATTCGTTTTACATTGGTTTCTGGCCAGCACTGACCATTGGCCATAATGTGAATTTGATTGGTAATTAGTCTCTAATGTCCTAGTCACCTTCGCTCCCATCCAGCGGAGGTCTAGTTAATGTTTTTCCTCTTCGATCTTTCTATCTTCCTTGACCCTTCGACTATTAGGTGCGATGCCAGTCGATGCTGACTGACCATCTTAAAAATGGTCACAGTCGTGAAGGATTGTTCGTCTCTGAAAGAGAACAAGAAATGGAAGTGCAGCACCTGAAGAACAGATACTACACTTTGAGGTATTAAATTCTTTATTCAGGCTAAAATTACAAAGTAAGTTCCAACTGAACAAAAAACTTAGACACAAGGCTAACTCAAAAGGGGAAAAAAGGAGGGGGTCGTTGGTCATCTTTGTCACTCCAGAACTAAAACAAAAGTTTCTCTTAGCTAGTATCTTCTTTCGCCATAATACCGCATTTACCCTTTCGTACTGGGGGACGTCCTACTGAGAACCCAATTGTTTAAAACATTTTCAGATACTATACTTTGATCTTGGCCAAAAGCCCAAGGTGAGGGATGGACTAGAGTTTGTATTTATTTGCTTCCCCACTGAGCAAATTAGGCACAAGGCCGTTTTTTTAATGTGGGGAGCCGGATAGTAACAATTGGTATAAAGGGTTTCCTCTACATTGACCAATAACTGATTGCTACAAGAGAAATGATCTTATATGTGCTGTTGCCTCCACATATGGTCTTTGCTCGCAGTATCTACCGGAACAGATACTACATTTTGGAACTTTGATCTTGAGAGTTTATTCTCCTATCTACAGTCATTATATTATAAGGTAAACATGTCTAAGAGAATAAGTCTTCTGACATATCACCTTTGAGATGTTTGTCTCGTAACCCACCGGGCATCTACATCATAGAAAAACAGTCCTCTTTTCAACGTGATCCACTAAAAATAATTTTCTGCACGGATGTTTTCCGCTGTTTTGAACTGTCATCCTTGTATTTTTGTTTATACTTATTAAATGATGAAGATCAATTAGCTTACCTAATTTAGGTAAACCAATATATATATATATATATATATATATATATATATATATATATATATATATATATATATATTAAATGAAAGATGAGCAATAAAAGTTATATATATAACTTTATTATATCATCAGAAGAATAAAGAAAAGTTTAGGGGAAATTTAAGTATAAAAACTCTTTAGGTCATTACCTTTCGAAACTAAATGCTTCTCATCAGAAGACGAAAAGAGTCAAAATCATACGAAATGCAAATATAAAAAAAAACCAGCTTGATGACATTTCGAAATAAAACGAGAATGATTGAAAAGGATAAAATGGTAAATAGTAATTAAAAGTTGGTACACCATGTAAGGGTGAATCGGAAGTATATATGTAGGTAATTAAAAAAAAGGCCACAATGAAATAATTGGGATCATTAAAGAAAAGACACTAATAAAATGTAAAAGGAAAAAATAAGGAAGATATCGGAGAAAACTGAGAAAGGAGGGGGGACATAGAAACAGTAAATGGGGATACGGAAATACATAAATAAATAGATAAAAATAAAACAATTCGAAAGCGACGTATATATATATATATATATATATATATATATATATATAATATTATATTTTAATTATATTTTAAAAATAATATATATATATATATATATATATATATATATATATATATATATATATATATATATACCGCTCCCCATGTGAAGTACCAAGTTGGTTAAAGAGAAAATTATTCCCAACTCGCACTTAGGTAAAAATGCACTTTCGTAAATAATTGAATTCGTTCAAAACATACGCTAAAACAACATATATATATATATATATATATATATATATATATATATATATATATATATATATATATATATATATATTAAAGAAGTACAATAGATCACGAACGAAAAACTAGCAGAAAAATTGCATCGCCTGAAGTAAGTCGATAGTTATTGGAATAAAAAAGATGTACGGATGTCATAAAGCACTTCATCTTATCCATAATCAGTTTTTTGCCCCTTTTTTTATGGACAACATTTGGCGTTTCATGTTTCGTTGGTTGCGAGAACTCATCTCTCGCCACTGACAATATACATTGTACGTTTAAAATCTAAATGTCAATATAAAAATGTTCTAACAACAAATAGATAATAATAATAATAATAATAATAATAATAATAATAATAATAATAATGATAATAATGGGATTCTCTGCCATATATGTATTGTCCGTTGTCGTTTAGTTTATTTATAACCTCTGACGTCATAAAACCGGAACCTTTGTGAGTTGATGGATTTTGGATTTATCATCTCACAGCACGAACGATATTTCACATAGGTTTCGCTCCGAGGGTTGAATTCGTAAAAAAAAACAGAAACATTTTGATAAATATGAAAGCCATTATTTCTATTATTATTATTATTATTATTATTATTATTATTATTATTATTAATAATAATAATAATAATAATAATAATAATAATAATCTTAGTAGTAGTATTAGTAATATTAGTAGTGGTAGTAATAGTTAGGCAGAATCTAAAAGTGAATAACTAACATAAATACATTTCAATATAAAAATGTTCTAACAACAAATAGATAATAATAATAATAATAATAATAATAATAATAATAATAATAATAATAATAATAATGGGATTCTCTGCCATATATGTATTGTCCGTTGTCGTTTAGTTTATTTATAACCTCTGACGTCATAAAACCGGAACCTTTGTGAGTTGATGGATTTTGGATTTATCATCTCACAGCACGAACGATATTTCACATAGGTTTCGCTCCGAGGGTTGAATTCGTAAAAAACCAGAAACATTTGGATAAATATGAAAGCCATTATTTCTATTAATAATAATAATAATAATAATAATAATAATAATAATCTTAGTAGTAGTATTAGTAATATTAGTAGTAGTAGTAGTAGTAGTAGTAGTAGTAGTAGTAGTAGTAGTAGTAGTAGTAGTAGTTAAAAGTGAATAACCAACATAAATACATTCACATAGAAAGTAACGGCACAGAAGTATAGTGAAATCTAATCTTAATGTACGTGTTCTCATCGATGATGTGTATATAATATATTAAAATAAATGTTAACAACTATTTTTATGCCTACAGCACTAGTGTTTCGTGCTTACGCAGTCATCGGTGCAGAAAGTGGTAATGTCTGCTAGCCGCAAGAATTGTACTCAGTGACATTGTAGGCTTGCATCTTACCGACATTTAACACAAGAATTGAAGAAATTAAAGTACACATAAATGCCAAACCAGTAAGCATACATGGTAAACTAGGTGTATCAGAATTTTGTAGGAATTTCTGACACCCCTAACACGAAACTGCAAATGAAATATTAAAAAAAACTCGTAATTTCTCTTTTAAAAGTGGGTTGTTTATTTTCTTTATGGACTATACTTCCAAAATAAACTAATAAAATTGTATAAAAAGTAATAGAAATATATCTTTTTTTAAAAAACAGTAATGAAATTAATTGAATTTTACGAGTTCAGTATTTTTCAATTTTTAAACTTTAAAAATCTATCAAAATTTTTCTATTAATCCTATTTTTACCATATTTTCAGGGTCAATGTGAAATTTTACGCTCTTTCCAATAAACTGAATATAATATTTTAGACAAACGTTTTTTTATTAATTCCCATTTTGAAATGTCTATTAAAAAGTAAATAATTTATTTACTCACCAAAGTTTTATATATCACAAATTGAAAATAAAAGATCAATAAATTATATATTTAAATTTAAAGCAAAAACATAAGTGTTTTTTAGAAATTTATCTGTAAAGTCCGAAGTTTAAAACCTTTTTTTTTAAGACACGTTGTTTGTTTGTTTTAATAAAACCTTAGTCCTTGCTCCTTTAAATGAAAAACAATTAGGGTTTGAATTACATTTTTCGAGTAGTTATAAGCTTGGAAAGATGGGGGTCGAATTTATTCGCCCCCCCCCCCATTTTTTAAATGTCTATTAAAAAGTAAACAATTAATTTACTCACCAAAGTTTTATATATCTCAGATTTTTTATAAAAGATCAATAAATAATATATTCAAATTTAAAACAAAAAAAAGAAGTGTTTTTAGAAATTTACCTGTAAAGTCCGAAGTTTAAAACCTTTTTTTTTTAATCACATTGTTTTTCTTTTGTTTTGTCTTTTTAAATGAAACGTTGGTCCTTGCTCCTTTAATTGAAAAAAAAATTGAGGCTTGAATTACATTTTTCGAGTAGTTCTAAGCTTGGAATGACAGCGGGTCGAATTATTCAATATTTTTCACGAAGATTTTGACACACCTAATGGTAAACAGTAAGAAACTATTTGCGCTAAAGTTGGATACTTATTCTCAATTCCTTAAAAGGCAGTTTGACTTCTTAAAGGGATTTTTTTATATTCTTGTACTATAAAGCATTTCAATAAATATTAACAATTATTTCTACTTCCAGACACTAATGGGTCATGCTTACGCAATCATTAGCGTATGAAGTGATAATTACTGCTAGATAGAGGATTCGAAGTCACTTACAACGTCATTCTTGACTTCGTAAGGTAGCATCTTACCTCAAAGCCACCGACAGTTAACACAAGAATTGAAGTAAATTAAATGCTTATAAATACCATATCTATTGCGGTTATATATATATATATATATATATATATATATATATATATATATATATATATATATATATACTGGCAAAAGTACCCGTTGTTGACTGAGTTCAAAAACAGCGTACGGAAAATGGACTCTGATTTATGAAAGTAGGATAGATTATGAAAAGGAAGGGTTGTAAATTTGGGTTGAATTTGGGGGAATCAAAACCAAAGCAAAATATGATGAAAGTAAAGTATTCTTATGTACATCTATATAAAAAACACTTGTAAACGTTTTGTTTTTTTTTAATTTACATTTTTTTATTTCCATACTTCGTGGTCCAGGCGCAAACGCTGACCCCACAATTTAAATGAACCACCGTTCTGTTAGATCAAACATAGCCATTCCTGTGTCTCGATACATCTATCATTATATGTAATCAGTTTTTTAAAACAGTAAACCATATAGGAGCGTATTCATGATCAGACACACACACACACACATTCAGCTTTATATATGAAAAATAGATTGGAGGTGGGAGGACCTTAATGATCAATGTTTTGCCCGATTTATGCGGGGTTTTTTAAGAGGGGCGGTCATTGACGACAGGGTCGGAAGATTTGGGGCTATATATAATGATGGGGGCAGCATGTTTTCTTATGTAAATTAGGTGCTTATATACATATATACATTTTATGATTAGAGAAAATAATAATAATAAGTTGGAGTAAACTAGCGTAGTAATTTGAAAGATTTCGTCTAAAAATAAAAAGGTAATAAAATAAATAAATTGATAAAATGAGATGAGATTTAAAAGATTGCGTCTAGAAATATAATCGTGATAGATTAAATAAATAAAGAATAAAATGAAACGAGATTACGAAAAGAATTTAAAAAATAAGAGACAATTGAATTGGGATAAAATACCGTAGTAACACACACACACATATATATATAATTCTTCAGAATAGTGTAATACAATAGATCTACTGGTATGGAAATCCAGTGATCATTGATCTTTCAAAATACTGTTGGTTCTAATATTTTATAAAGACAATCCCACCTAAATAAAAAAAAATTGCTCAGTATACCAGATAGAGAAAATAAATCATAAATTAGTAATTTAAATTCTATGACGTGAAATGGTTAAGTTTAAAATATATAATTTTTATTATATTCAAGACAAAGAATGCATTTCAATAAGTATATCTCCCTTAACCTATAGGTTTTCGAGGTCTACCCACCTCCTCAGAGGAGAAAATATTAGCAAATTATAATGGTTTATACCTAATCTGCTAAATACAATAAACATAGAAAATTAAAATAATATTTTTTTTAAGTTTTGAAAACATAGAGTAAGGGAAATCATATAATTGTTCAAAATGAGAAGGACGTTGAATTTCGTATCATTTTCCTATAGGTTAAGGAGATATACTTTTTGAATTGCATTCTTTGTCTTGCACTTAATAAAAATTCTAGATTTGAAACTTAATCATTTCACGTCATAGAATTTAAATTACTATATATATATATATATATATATATATATATATATATATATATACATATATATATGTATATAAAGTAAATATCAAAATAAATACGCGTACTGTTTCTTATATGTATTTCTGCGATATTATATTATCATAGTGTTTTCTAAACATTTCTCTTGTGTGTTCACAAATGAAAAGATTCGATATTGACATAATAATAATTGGTTGTCTCTGCGTAATGAAACAGTTATGTAAAAATATACCGAATTTAAACGTGCTAAAAGAAGTGTGTGGTGAGAAAAATTAATATTTGGAATTTGAGAATGTAGCTATAATGTCATTATTTTATACTAGCATGGCCCGTTAACCAGCGTTGCTTGGTGGAAGCATGACAGATCCACCCCCCTCCTTCGAAAAAAAACAAAAAACAAATTAAACTACGGTTATTACATGCGGCCACTGCCGTCCCTGGAAATTTGCGGACATTGGCTGTCGTGACCCAAAATGAAAGAATCAGCTTCCGCTTTCTGGCATTTTCCAGTGGAAGCCGCTGTCTGTGATTGTCAGTACTGTTGGTTATTGGCGATTAGTGTTGGTTTGGGGTGATAACCTGCAGGCACTGGCTGATTATAAAGAAAGTAATTAATAACTTTTTAGATTGAGATAAAACAGAGGTAGATAACTGCCTTCTATCGATGACAGAATTTTTCAAGTCGACCAGCGTTTTTCTTAGTAAAAATTGGCAAACTAACTTTTCTAACACAAACAAAACTGGAAATGTCTTCGCTAAGAAAAGAGAAGATGCTTATATATATATATATATATATATATATATATATATATATATATATATATAAACAGAAAGAAACAGTTGCCAATAAAAATATATAAATAAAACCAGTAAAGTTTATGAATGTAATCGACACCATAATATATAGTTTTGTAGTGTTCATTTAAGGAGGTGAATCCGGAATAATAGAATTGGCTACCAACCAATCAACCAATCCGATGAAGCGGATTTTCTCTAGGGAGACTTTATTATTTTATGAATGTAATATGGGAAAGTTAATGCTATATCTGTGTTTATATAAATCAGTTAATAACGGTGTAACCCTAGAATAAATAGAAAGCGTACATTTCCTTCCGGTGTTGACTGGTGGTGGTTGGAGGACTTAGTATTTAGAGATAAAAAAAAGAAACCTCTTCCTCTAACGATGTTGCGATTGTGATGGCGTCGCTCCTAGGATGCAATGTAGCATTTTAGTATAACGACTTAATATGTTTTAAATGGTGGTTAAAAGTTAGGTAAGATAGTGGCTAATAGCATAGACATACTGAATTTGTATGTAGCATCTGTTGTTGCAAACCTACGACACTTTGGTCCAGAGGGGAAAATCGGCAGTCATTTTATTATATATAGAAGATATGCTCTGTTGTTATATTTAATATATATTGAGCGTCTAAACCAAAATGATTTGTATAAAGTATTAAATATAATTGAAAAACTATATTTTATCAAGAACATTCATATATAGTCATGTTTTGACATATAACACTGTGACCCGATGGGTTTGCACCGGAAGATGCGAATGGTGACCGGATGCGACGTGTCACATGTCACGTGTTCTGGTTTGTGCAAGCATAGTTGGTAGTTGGATTACTCCCTTCTGCTATGACGAATACATGGGAGTGAATAAAATACATGAAATCTCATATCGTCTTGAGTCCTGTTTTGAAGTGTTCCTTTAAACAGATTCCAGCTCTCCCAAGGACAGTTAACGAACCTCCCAGAAGAAATAATAGCAGAAAAGGTATGTCGTCATGTCATGTTACGTGTAATATATGTTCTGATTCGCACGCACCAACACCCAGACAAATCATGGGTCGCTTAAATAGACATCAAGGATCTGAAGACAACAGTCTGTTACACAACAAGCACAACGTACATAGTTACATGCATATGGTATGGTATGATAAGAACACAACAGACATATATTAGTGCCACGTATACATTGAACACAAATACGTCACAATTCATACAACATATAGCTTATAATTTATTATGAAAGAATACTGAAATTCTATTTGTACATCCAGCTTTACATATACAGTCAGTTCTGCTAGAGGGAGTAAACCATCTGGAGTGTGCGTGTGTGTACACCTCTACTTTTATCGGCGTCGCCCTGGCTCAATATCCAATATACGCACACATGGACACAGTAAATGCGCACGTAGGGCGGTCGTTTTTTTGTTTTTGTTTTTTTTTTGTCTTTTTTTTCGCCAAGATTTTCGTTTTAATTTTAAAAAACCGAAATATTATTTTTTGAAGGCTAAACAATGCAGGAATGTACAGTCGTTGTAAACAGATTAATAAACAGATAATAAATAATGTTATAATATTATTTTATTCAACTTTATTTCAAGTGTAGATAGTATTTAATACCATCTACAGTTGAAAAAAACATCTACAGTCAGGTAAATAAAAGAATATTATTGAATTATTTATTATTCGTTTATTTATCTGCTTACAACGACTGAACAATTCACGCATTGTTAAGCCTTCAAAAACACATTTTATCCTTTAAACAATGCTTCAAGCAAAGCACGGCATACTTCTTACTATTTTTTTTTTGTATTTTTATTTGAAACCTGAAGTATTGAATTATTTCGTTTTATTTATCTTTTTCTTTTTTCAATTAATATTCACGTGTTGACCCTAACCACACGTTACATCTCTAAACGAGACAAAAGAAATCTTTGTTCTCTTTTCTTATCTATTTATTGTGTTTCTCTTATTCATTTCTAAAACATTACCACGAAAAATTTATAAATAATTTCAACAATTCTCTCCAGTATTGTTATTAGAGAGTCACCCCACATTTCTCCAACCCCATTGACAATTTCTGAACCAATGTTAATTATGACCACATTTGTAACATTCACACTTGAGCCCCATTCCAGTTTTTCTATGCTCTTTCTATCAAATAACGCCATTTTTATCCTCAAAACTTTACATTCTGAGTTATTCAAGGTTTCCACTGCGGTAGAACAGCCGCTCATCTTGATCTTAAATCAGGCTCTGTTATCCCAATCCCCGATTCTGTTGGACGGAGAAAAATGTCTACTAACCTCGATCTTGAGGCATTTTTTGTTTATTTCGATTTTCTCGTGCTTCGTGATATGTTTCCTCCCGTCTGGTTGGCTGTCCCTGCTGGGAAGGGGGTGGCACTTCTGGATTACGGTTCCTTCTTGTCGTATGGGTGACACCGGCGGGTGCCTTTTTGCCTACGTTGTCTTCGATCCAAGTCGACACGCGCTGAAAAGGAAGTCGAGTATTCTCCAGCAAGTCACTCCAATCAGACTGGAGACGTCATAAGAAAAAAAAAGACAGACAACTTGTTCTAAGTAAAAAGTCTAAGTGTATTATAAAAGTAAAAATAAAAAACTAATTACTTGTTACATGAATATATAACAGTTGAGTGTCGGAACACTGCGAACGTTTGATTTTCTAAGTTCGTTATCGTGGTCGTGGTAGGAGTTGAGCGCGGCTCGCTTTTTCTATCGATACGAGATCTGACACGTTCAGCCTCAGTAACAAAAATAGGCAATACTCTACCGACTTCGCAATTTGCCGTGTTTATATACCAATTTTCCAGTGGCGGTAAATAATTGATCTTTCTTTTCATACGTAGAGACATGGAAAGTCAAATTCAACATAATTAATTATGTTGACTTTGACTTTCCATGTCTGACTGACTTTAGCAAATAGGGTACATACCTTTATAAATATTTGCTAATATTTTCTCTCCTATGATGAGATGGTAGACATCGAAACCCTATAGATTAAGGAGATTAATTTTCTAATGTATGCTTTGTCTTGCTTAGAATAATAAAAATCTTTGATATGGAACTCAACCACTTCATTTCAATATGGGTTTTTTGAAATTCATTGAATCACAATTATATATATATATATATATATATATATATAATTGTGATTCAATGAATTTACAAAAAACCCATATTATATATAAACCAAACCATATATATATATATATATATATATATATATATATATATATATATATATATACGGTGGATTCTCTCATCGAAGACGATGAATGAGGGTTTAGTATGCAATCTTCAGCAGCTCTTAAGCTCTGTGGCCCCACATGCAGAATTGCAATCATGTAGACGTCTGGCACACTCCTCTGCCGATGGTGAACTTGCATATGTTCATCGGTCAAAGATACCTTCTCGAGGGAACAAATAACCCTGCTTTGCTTTGAAACCACAGTGGCATACATATTCATATTTTAGTGGATTTCTGTGGTGTTTTGCCTTCATATATATATATATATATATATATAGAGAGAGAGAGAGAGAGAGAGAGAGAGAGATAGAGAGAGACACACACACACACACAAACAGACAGGCAGAGAAAGAGAGAGAGAGTATATATATATGCAGAGAGAAAGAGAAAGAAAGAGACAGGGGACGGAGGGGGAGACGGAGAAATATAAATAGATCAGTTGCAGTCATAATTTAGAATTGGTGTTTTCCTGTCTAGGTCTTGAGGCATGATTGGATTGTGGAGTACGTAGCTGTTCTTTTCGGTGCTTATGAGGCTTCCCCCCGAAGTATTACTGCAGCATATCTTACCTCATTTTATTGCTGCGAATCTCTGCATGCAAGCATAAAAGAAAAACATTTACTTACCCTTTTAATACGGAACATTTCTCACATTTCTGGAAAAAAAAAAATCTTCCCATGTAAGACTCAAAAAACACACAAAGCAAATCACTAACAGTTACTCCTCGCGACTGCGAAATTGCAAGCCATGGAAGGAAATTGAAAAATATATTGACCATGAAGAAGATACATATAATGGCAATAATTGTAGGAGCACTGGTAACAGTTCCAAAGATAAGGCAATAAAAACTATGAAAATTAGGATAAAATGCAAGATAGATAATATAGACCTGACCATAATATGAAAATTCCTGACTTCTTAAAACAATCCACAGATTCCGAAACCAACCCACATACTTCGAACAGTTAACATTCATATGACAACAGAAATAAAACAGAAAAATTGATTAAACACCACGAGTACCCGAAGAAACTGAAACTGCATGAAGCCTTATAAACTCTTCCTCCCATCCCCAATAATATGAAGGCTCAGTTTCGACTAATACTACACAAGATCGTCATAAAAATTCATGGTGGGATGGAAGAAAACAAAAAAAAAATAATTACTAACTAGATTTCCAATGGAAAATTGCAATGAGTAGCGGTGTTTTCAGAGGCTAACGGCACCTAAAATCCCAGAGAATACCAATGGACGTTACCATAGATAATTGAATTATAAACGACTGCTGTGATAATGCAGAGGCATTTGCATTGATAATCGAGAGAGGTAAAGAGTATTAAAATACGCAACCATGTGTTCCGTTATTGAATGTATATATAATTTTCTAGCTTGCACTATTCAATGCTGGTAAATTATATATACACCTGACAATTCTTTTGTCGTCGTTCTCAAAATCAACACAAAGACGAATTTATCAACATATAAGTTTATTTACAATATAATTTTGCCCATCAACAAAGAGAGACGTTCAGGTGTGTGTGTGTGTGTGTGTGTGTGTGTGTGTGTGTGTGTGTGTGTGTGTGTGTGTGTGTGTGTGTGTGTGTGTGTGTGTGTGTGTGTGTGTGTGTGTGGCGGTGACGACGGAGAAATGTCAGTCACGTCGGAAGACTGTCAGTTTATTCTCTCTCTCTCCTCTGTTATTTATGTTAACTGTCTAATATAGATATCACCCGACATTCTTGGAATGTAAATATTAAAAATATTACATTGGTATTTTTTTTTTATTTTGCTTTGCATAATTCTAATTTCCCGACCTGGAATGTAATCATTTCCTTGTTTTCGGTGATAATTACAATTCCGGTCATTCATGGGACACAAGAATGTAAATCAAAAATCCATCTGGAATGTGCTTGTGTGCACACTTCCGCTTTTATCAAGCATACGCATACATGTACACAATACATGCGCGTGTACGGGGGTCGTTTTTGTTATTTCTTTTCCTCAGAGAATTTCGTTATAATTTTAAAAACTCAAAACACTATTTTCATATTACTTGTATTGATTAACCTATTATTCTCATCTTGGGTATTATTAGTGCAACGTTTTAGTAGGATTGTCCTTCGACCGTCATCAGGCATGTCGCGTGTTGTTTGGAAAAAAAGGAGAACAGTTACTAGCTCCGCAGATATTTTCGTATTTCTGTGGGTCAGTCTTCACTTTTTGGTCATTGTTTCGAATTTATGAGAAAAGCATTCGTTGACAAAAGGGGATGCAATTCTAATAAAAAATCGACAGTGAAGTTATCTCTCTTCCATCGTCGATATTTTAAGGGTGTACAATATTTGTTTGTTTGTTTGTTTGTTTGTTTTCTATAATTACAAGCTCCCAAATGTTGCTAAATTCCAGGCTTGGTCTGGCTAGTAATTTTTCTTTTTTTAGCATATGTGCTGCCTCCTTGAGTCGGCTAATCCTCTACCTTGCATCCTCTCAATTATTTTGACCTCCTTCCACAAGAGAAGTGTGTTCCTTTTTCTTTCTATATGTTATCAGCTAGTCCCAACTTTTTGACCTCTCTCTGTATCACGGCTTACGGTGTTCTTCTAGCTTTACTTTTAAGGGGCGACTAGTCTCACCTTTGTGTAGTTTTCTGCATTTACAGGAAATCTCATATATATATATATATATATATATATATATATATATATATATATATATATATATATATATATTGTCATGAGACTTTTGTTCGGGGGATTGACTCGTACTATGTGTTTTTTTTCTGTTTTGTTTTTGTTTTGTTTTTTTGAGAGTTGAATCTCTCTTCAATATTGTTCTGATGTCATATAGACTGCATATTATTTTTTATCTATAAGGACATGCCCTTTATATATGGTGTGTACGCTGTGGCAAGTTTTCGGGTATTGTCCTTTGAAGTTTGCTCTTGGTTTCCCGGAGCGGATGTAAAGATCTCTGCGTAGTCATTTCGATAGAGGGTTATAATATATTACTGGTATGGGTTATCATCGCTACATATTGTTCTGGCACGGTGTTGTACTAATTAGGGCTGTGACAACAGCATATTTTTTTCCTTGTTTTAACTCCCAAGTATATATCCATTTGATATGTTTTATGTAGAGTGGTGTAGTTCTCGGTTGATTAACTGTGTCTAACTGTGCCGGATATATACTCGAGTGTTCAAACAATGAAAAGAATAAGCTGTTGTTTTCATAGCCCTAGTAATGATACTCAAGATGAGAACAATAGTCCGTTCAATACAAGTAATATAAACAATCAGTCCTCATCTGAAAAATTCACAACTTTGATAAAATATTTTTTGTTTGAAACCTGAAGTATTGAATCTTCTTTGAGCATTTCATTTTATTAGTTTTTCTTTTCTCATCTAATATTCATCTGATGATCCTACCCTTACGTCACATCTTTAAACGAGACAAAAGGAATCGTATTTCTCTTTTATTATCTACGTATTGTGTATCTATGGCATAATCACGTTGACATCGAAGTTAAGCAACGTTGAACCTGGTCAGTACTAAAATGGGTGACCATTTGGAAATTCCAGGTGTTGTATGTGCTCATCTCAGCATCATTTCCAGTTGTCGAGCACTTCCTGCCACTGAACTTAAACAGTGCCGATTCAGAAGAGGCGTTATTAGAGATTGCGCAACCCTTGCCTCACAATTAATCGTTGTTATGGCTCGCAAATAGCCACAAGAAGAACAGAAAAACGGATAACAGTTTAAAACATGCATCACATGAAAACAGCGGAAAGGTTACAAACGGAAAGTATTGGTAATTCACCGAACATGCGAGGGTCGCTCTGGAAGTAAATCCCTGCCGGGGATCGCCATAAGTTATAGTTTATATGGACGATGGATTAGTCCATTTGGAAGGTGATTTCCTCACAAAATACTCGTGTAGCCATAAGGATGTCCATTGTCTCTTGGGACTGAACGGAAGCATCAATCGATTATGTTTGCGTGTTTTTTTTTTCTTTTTTTTTTTTTGTTATTATTTGTTTCTTGAATTGATATTCTGGTTAACTTGACCATGAATGCGTTAAAAATTATTACCACAATTCTTTCCGCCATGTTAGAGACTATCTTCACATTTCTCTAACTCGTTGACAATTTCTGACCCAATGTCAATTACGACCACATTTATATATTCACCTTTGTCTCCCATTCCAGCTTTTCTGTGATCTTTCGATCAAAGAACGCCATTTTTATCCTAGAAACTTTAAAATCTCAGTTATTCAAGTTTTCCGCGGCAACTCTAGCATCCTCTTTTTTTTATCCATGAATCAATAGTTTCTAATGATAACACATTCTATCACTTTTCTGTATTTTCCACACGTTTTCTGGACGTTCCGTTTTCGACAGAATTCTGACAACTTGCCAAAAACATTTTGGTAGTAAATATTTTTCCGGGGTGGCGTGTTCGTTGAGATGTGGAAAAACTCGCACGGTCGCTGTTAATTAGATCGAAGTATTTCTTTACTTTAGATTTCGTAAGGTTCTTCCTGACTTCTTGGCAATATCTCTGCCGTTCTGTTTCTCTCTCTCTCTCTCTCTCTCTCTCTCTCTCTCTCTCTCTCTCTCTCTCTCTCTCTCTCTCTCTCTCTCTCTCTCTCTCTCTTACTATTTCTTCTGTCTAATTCTAATATGATTATTTCAAATATTGTCTCTCACGTATATTTATAAACCTACTCACTCTCTCTCTCTCTCTCTCTCTCTCTCTCTCACTCTCACTCTCTCTCACACACACGTGAGTGTCATAACTGCTACTATTTTATCTGTCTCCGATCTTAGTGACATTCTCATTTCTTTTCGTCTGTTTGGATATGCCCTGTTTGTTCTTCATCCGGTGAGGTCGTTTCTCATTAACATATAAACAATAACATTCACGGGCTGCTGCTTTACCGCTCCAATCTCCACGATTTCCAAAATCCATTTAGATTTTATACAGGGTGGGGCAGAGCAACTTGCTTATTTAGAATATCGATTAAAACACAAATAATGCCGTTATAGATGTAATTCTTTGAACTGCAACATTTAAATTTTATTTTTTAACAGTTTTAAAGATGATATCAGTAAAATGGCGTTCATTTTTCTCTATACACCGAGTTAATCGAACTCTGAAGTTTCGGTCAACTCTTTCCAGCATATGGATGAGTATGTTGACGACAGCTCGACACAATGTTGTTTTTCAATCACGGTGCAAGGACGATCGTTGTAAACAATTGATTTCAGATATCACTATAAAAAATAGTCACATGGTGAGGACCGTGCTGGCCAATGTCGATCGCCCCTCAAGGAGATGATGGGTCTTGGGAACAAAACAGTTATTGACACGCGCAGTATGTGTTCCTGAAAGATAAAGAACAAATAAATAATGCACATTAAGGACCAAACTTTAAGTCCTGCTCTCTCAAATAAATCCACACTTACTATCCTTGGAGCAACCATTTCTTTAGGGTGCTAAATTTAAATAATCTATTTGCTCTGCCTCACACTGTATTATTCAGATGAGTGGTTACTTTTATGGAAACACCTCGTATTCCGTTGATATAAATATACCTGACGACTGTTGAGTTAGTTTTTACTAGCAGTCAGGTTTTGATTACCAAACATCGAGATGCCTCTTCTATATCTCTCAATATCTTGACATTTGATTCTATCGTTCACCTTTGATGGCTGTCCATTCAACACGAAAGGTTTGTAACTGTCTCGCTGTCTTTTTATCAAGATCGCACCCTGTGGTATAGTATGTTTTTTTTTATTTCATCGTAAAGGTATTATTTTTTTCGCAACTTCTGGCGACATGTCCTGCTTTCCCGCAACGAAATCACGTGATTATTCTGCCTCCCCATCCATTTCATCGGAAGGCGTTTTTACTTGCTCGGTTGGCGCACCGTCATCTCTTTATTGATTCTAGCTTTGCCTGATGTTTGATATCGTTGTATACCAAGGCTTCATCTGAAATGTTTGGTGAGTCAAGATGTATTTATCAGTTAATCTTGACAGATTTTGCGCAGTTTCGATTCCTTTCACATCTATATGTAATTTACGCTGGTTACTCAGTTCGGTTTTTAATTCTTATATGAACATCAGTTATTCTCGGCTTTTTTTCTGATAAACTCCTTCTATCGAGAACAAGAAGGGAATTAACTGCATTTAGAAAAATGAAAAAGGGGGAGAGACGTAGTACCATCTTGTAAATCGGCAAGGTGGCGACTAAAAGATCCAGCTTGTTTAAAACATTGGAAATAAAATGAAATAATTCGTTAAGAATCGTTTCGAAAAAGAGTAAGAAGCCGTAATATTTGCGAAAAAAATGAATTTAGTTTGAAGAATTAAAGTAAAAGAAACTGTGTCTCCTTTATAAAATGTGTGAACGCCTAAGGTAACGTTTTAAACAAAAAAGATGTTTGTGACATCTCCATCGATCAGTGTAGTCGATAAAAGACGCCACGGAAAAACAGGTAACAAAAGAAAACTAGGTTAAGCCGTAGTTGAAGATAAATAATACGTGGAGGACAGGATGGCCTGTTTATGTAATTGGGATTCCATCCTCCATGTGTAAATTAATGGTAGTGATTGAAAAGCAAAGATAGCATGCGAAAGAGACGAAACATACCGATATATGTTAGTGAAAGAATGCAGATTTATTTACATAAAAATACATGAGAAAGAATAAAGATATAGGAGTAATAAGACTTTATTGAGAAGAGAGTAACATTACTTGCGGTTAGTATTTGATGATAGGCTGACAGGTTTGTCAGGAGTGCTGGTTGGCATGGTCATGCAAACTGGAGCGTTGTTTCGGCACATGTTGACTTGTCGGGGGTCCAGCGAAAAAGAGACAGAAATATACAGAACAGGAAATGACGCATGATTTGCCTTCTGGCTAAGGGCGATAATCGAGTTTAGCTTAGGAGTACCGTTATATGTCTGTGTGTCCGCTGGCTTGGAATTTCAATCCCCACAAATAGCAATAGCCAAATAATTGTATTTTTTTTTTCGAAAAAAATAAATCAAAATTGTTGTTAGTGGTGGTTGTGAGATTGGTGCTGGTGTCACAATTAATACAGGATACACAGACATAAACACGGCAAAGACTTAGACGGAAAAACACGCAGATGTTTGCAATAAAATATAAAAGTGGCACTTATTTCGAGTAGATAAATATGTGATTATTAAAAAAACGGTCGTGATTCAACAAGTCGACAGAAAAGATGAATGGTCGTTACCGAAGAATGGTGGTTATCGTAATCTTGGCTGAAGTGGCCGTTCGTATTTGCTTTTAGTGTAGCTTTTATAAGACTGACCGGCAACAATCTACAAATAATAAGAAGAAAAATAAAATAAAATTAACCAGACCTTCACTGGGCGCGTACGAAGAGTACTGAGATATTGTAAAGTCTACTGCCACCCAAATTCTAGTGAATAATAACGGTCGTTTCCAGCGAGAAATCAATGAAAAGCAGCTGCTGCGTTACCGCAAAATTATTTGTAATAGTTATCAGAAAAAAAGTGGAAAGTACTGGAAATCTAGAGAGGCGTGTTCTTACCCATACTCTAAGGAACACGAGCGGTAATTTTCAGTTAGTAATCGCCGATGAATAATTACATGTGTGCGTGTTACTTGTTGTCCATGCCATAAATCTAATACTGTTCGATAATCAACATTGTTAAAAGTTAATTAGTTATTATCGATCTATCTGTCTATCTATTTATCTATCTATTCAATGATATTCTTAAAATAGGTTATATTGGGAGTTATTTATTGTTTATAGAATACAGTGTAGCAATGGGTTTTAGCTGAAGATGTTTATATTAATTAGCTAGGTTAAATATAAACAAAATGACCTTGGACAGGCAGACGTGGAAAGGTCACACTTAAGGGATACGTGTGCTTTTTTTTGAATGATGACGGAACTGAGGTCAGAGGTTGGGAAGTTTAGAGTCGAGAGTTGGAGTTTGATCACGAGAGTGAACAGACGGAAGAGTTTGAGTCTAGTCACGGGAGTGAACAGACGGCCAGGAAGCGGGCTGGGACGAATAAGCATGTAGACGAACTGCAGACCCTGTGAAAACCATTTGAGACAACTGAAATAAATTTATATTATAAAAATATAAAGTGTTTTTCAGTGGTTTCACAAAAGAAGGAATAACAGATATCTCAATTGAATGGTGTTGGTCATTTCATGGTTCGTCACGGATATCGGCAGGAAGATAGAAGAACTCATGAAGAAAGAAGGTATGAAGCATATATTAGTCTTCTTATATATAAACTGTAATATATACCCGTGTGATAATTCTCTGATACAACATGACTCAGTTTATACGTCGATATCATATTCCATGGTCAAACAATAAAACGGACGATTTATACGTTTATATCGTAATCCCGTTATAAGAACAATATCTTCCCCACATATAACATATGACTGCTTTATAATATATAATCTTACCTGATTCTATAACACTATGTGAGTACTCCTAGTAATTAATGATTATTATTATTATTAGTAGTAGTAGTAGTAGTAGTAGTAGTAGTAGTATACTTTACTCCTGATCTTAAATGGAACACATACATCAAGTCTGTGGCCAAGGTCGCTGGGAAAATGGTGGGATCCTTCTACCGCTCCAGAAGATATCTCACTAATGATGCAAGTCTCTATCTACATAAGAGCCAAGTGCGTCCAAAGATGGAGTACTGCTGCCACATCTGGGCGGGAGCTGCTAAAAACAGCCTATCCTGCCTTGACAGAGTACAAAATAGACTTCGTGGCTTAGTGGGGGATGCCCTTTTCTCTACCCTGCAACCTCTCTCCCACAGAAGAGACGTAGCGAGCCTGTCTTTGTTCTATCATTATTTCCATGGCAAGTGCTCGTCTGAGCTCCATTCTCTGGTCCCCCCCTCGCCAATCTTTTTAAAGAAAAAACCGACTAGCTGATACCACCGTCAATAATTTTCCCCACTCCTTATCTGTGCCTAAATCAAAACGCAGATTCCACGAACAAAGCTTCTTTCTTAGAACTGCACACCTGTTGAACTCTGTTCCGCTTGCCTGTTTCCCTCCCGACTTCAACCTGGATGTCTTCAAGTCCAACACAAGCAAATTCCTGATGAACCGCCCCCCCTAAGTAATGACACCTTATCAATTCTCCAATACTATTGCTACACTATCCCATTGATTACTGTACACACAATAACACTTATCCCCGAGTGGTCATTGGGCCTTGATAAGTGGTTAACTCCATGTAAAAAAATGTTTATTATTATTATTATTATTGACTCGTACTATGGTTTGTTGATTAGGAACGAGCTGTAGTTGCTGTGTCAATAGAGATGGTTATTGCTATTGTTTATTATGCTTTGGAAGGAAAAATCCGATATACTTCTAGTGCTGCCATAGTAAAAATTCCGTTCCGTCCAGTAGGGATTTGAGGGGAAAAACTGTTGCAGGAGTGAAAACAAACTAACCTCCATTATACTGTTTGGTCGCCTGCTGCTGATATGAAGTTTTTATTTTCTTTCGTAGTCTCGACTGCCGATATGATGATTTGCGGAGAAACTAAGAAACTATACTGTTTTCTGTCACATGAGCTAAGGTTTTCAAAGATTAAATATTGTGTTTTCGTGGGCATGCCTGATTATAAATAAGATTGGCACGATAATTTGTTGGAGAAATTACAATTCATTGTTTCTTAAATAAAACGATAATAATAAATAAGCTACTTAAAAACGCGACCAATGAGGAAATATTTTTTATAAAAGTATACAAACTAGATTTTGTCATACTATTTGGGTAGGGGCATTTGTGTTCTGTTGCGCTAAGAACCAACGGTGTTTCTAATTCTTTGAAAATTTGTGGAGCATTAACCGAAATTAGAAGTTGTGATGAGTAAAATTTGATAAACTATAATTAAGCGAATTTTTTTTAACCTTTTTCTCTCCTCAAACAAAGCATATTCCAACTGAAGCACACGAGGCTACTGTGATAGAACACAATTGCATAGGGACGCACCTGATGTTTAATTTAAATTTACATTTCTGTGTGTTAGTACAGTCGGGTAAACGGAGCAGGGAGGAATTTAATGATAAAGTTATTAGAGTAGAAAATCTTCAAGAATCTAGAGAACTTTACTGAAAAGGGGCGAGATTTTGCTGATAGTCGGATAACATATTTTCTTATTATAAACGTCTGTGTGTGAGTTCTTTTACAACATCCACTTTAAACGGGCATTCTTGCAGTTAGTGGGTATTAGAAGAACAACTATTGTTTAAGGTGTTTAAAACTGTTTAACTAACTCCTCAAATGACTGAAATTTAACTATGAACTATGGGTGATGAGGTGGAGGTGGTGGAGGGTGATCTAATTCAAATTCACAAAGACGTTGGCCGACGCAATGGTGGCGGCCTCCGGGATTGTGGCAAATCTCAACTTGGTATGCACCATTCTAAGGTGGAGGAGTTTTTGAAGAACTGCACCAAATATGACCTTAATCTTTGACCTTGACCTTGAAAAATGGTGTGCATTAACCCTAGGTCAGAGACTATCAGCACTGTTAGATATAGCAGGGTACCCCCGAAGGTATTGCTAATCGACGATTGTTGTGATGTTGTAATATTTATAAAAATAGAATGTTATAATATCAAAATAAATATTTACAAAGAAAATTATTTATGTTAAGATGTTTTAATAGATTAAAGAATGTAGAACATAAACAATAATTTAAAAATAGGTTAACCTCTAGAGTCCGACGACTCCTACGTAGAGATAATTTTAAAGTGACGTGGATTTTAGGTAGAGTTTTTGGGAAAAGATACGATGAATTGATCAGTCAGAGATCGGATGCGGGAGAGAGCAGACGAAGTCAAGGATTAGGGATGAGAGAGAGAGAGAGAGAGAGAGAGCGCGTATTAAGTTGGACGGTGATGGCTCCCAGTAGATGGGGATCGAAATGCGTTAGTCTAGGACCAGCGGCAGTTTTACAATTGGGAAACATCGGTAATAAAAGTTGCTGAATTGAAAACCCAAGATTTCTTGATTCATTGGGATGAATCTTCTTTGCCGCTGTTTCTGAGGATTCGTCAAACAAGATCAGGAGCGGACCAGGCATGTTTCTCCGATTGGCGCGATGTTACAGCCCTAGAAAACTGTTACTGCTTCCTTTTGTTATATGCTTGTTGTTAAAATTTATCTGTCGTAATTTTTATACGTTACTAGACGTTACACGTATTAGACACACGTACGTAATATATACACCCGTCCATGTAATGCAGAACACCCGACAATACAACAATCATGTCAGGTTTGTTCATAATCGGTCTAACGGTGTTGACTTTAGGAAAATATGTATACATAGGCCTTGACCTTTGACCGTTACATTGGAAAAATTTGTGCATCTTTAGATGGGGGGGCATCATCATGTTAGGTTTGGTCATGATCGGTCCAGTGTAGGAGACTTGTACACACACACACACCAGCGCTACCACTTTATATAGAGAGAAATATGAAGGACTTGTAGCATAAAATCATTTTTTTTTTTTTTAAATGGCCAGATTCGGTATTAAATGACCTGAAAATAATATGCCGTAAAACGAAACAATCAAATTCATCTTCGAATCTCTTGGGGTGACTCGTTCCAACGGTTTGTCTATCGATCTGTCACGCTTATACTAAGCATGATTAAACGCGTAGATTGAATGACCGCATCTTCAGAATTGATCGGTTCCTGTTTTTGTTTCTTTTTTTCTTTTTTTTAATACTCAACGTCAGTAAAATATGTTGGATATCCTTGGGTTTTGTAAAAAGAAAATCTTTTTTAAACGCTAAGCAACATATTGAAATGCATCATTGGAGCAGATGTTAATTTCGTGTTATTTTCTATTTCAGAACTTAATTTGATCCTTGCGTTTTTCTTTTTGTTTTGTTTGTTTGTTTGTTTGTGTGTGTGTGTGTGTGTGTGTGTGTGTGTGTGTGTGTGTGTGTGTGTGTGTGTTTTGATCCATCGATTTATTAATGCATTCTTGCATTAATCAATACGTGTCACTTATAAGATCAATATTTCAATTTGTCGATATTGCGTCCAAAATATCTGGTTTATTGAAAAATATCACCAAACACTGGTGTTATCAGATGCCTCTTTTTCCCCCCGATTCGATAAACTCAATTTCGATAACGAAATTCCTATTCTATTTTATAACTTTTCATGGACACAAATGTGCTCTTTTATAATCTAATTCCATTTTCAAGATAATAGCAGCACATGTGTTCCAGCACGGCGATCCGAAATCCCAGACTAATAATTCTGAATCCAGGATTTGCTTTTATCCTTGGATTTAAAGTGCCTTTAAAAGTGGGATGGGACGATTGCAATATTTTTTTCCAATTCCGATACAATTACCGATTCTGTATTAAATTCCCGATTCCGATACAATTACCGATTCCGATTCCTAATAAATCTCTAAATATTTAACTATAAAGTTGTAATTTTTTTCACGATTACCGTAAAAACACATATTAAATGTGCAGATATTTTATCAAACGTAAAAAATACACTTGTGAGTGATGATCTATCGGTTTTAATTTTACTAATAGATTAAAATCAACAGATATTCACTATTTTAATATTACTATCAGTGGTACAATATTTTTCCTTCAAGAAAATCAAATAAAAAAGCCAATTAAAGTAATCGTTTTTGGCACCGGAAAATAGGCACAAATTTTTCCGATTTCGATACCGATGCCGATAACCCAAAAAGTTCCGATTTTTTCGATTCCTGATTCCCGATTAATCGACTCAACACTACATTGTATATCTTTATTTCTATCTCTATCTTTACTATTATATAAAATCACTTTGTGTGTGTGTCCGTGCGTGTCTGTGTGTATGTCTGTGTGCCTGTGTGTCTGTGTGTCTGTGTGTGTATGTGTGTATTTGTGTGTGTGTGTGTGTGTGTGTGTCTATGTGTCTGTGTGTGTATCTGTGTGCTTGTATGTGTGTGTCTGTATCTGTGTTGTTTGCGTGTGTGTCTACGTGTGTGTCTACGTGTGCGTCCGCGCGCACGCGCGTGTGTGTGTGTGTGTGTGTGTGTGTGTGTGTATGTGTGTGTGTGTGTGTGTGTGTGTGTGTGTGTGTGTGTGTGTGTGTGTGTGTGTGTGTGTGTGTGTCCTTCCTCATAGGTTTCGGAGCGACTGAGCAATACAGCGGAATATTTTACGTTACACCGGTGTAACCTTGACCGGTGTAACGTAAAATACTCCCGTGAAAAAAATTCTTCGTTATCTATAGGAAAAGAAAGCCCAGTTTTAAGATCGTCAAGCACAAATATCAGCTGACGTGATATTGTAAACAAACACAGACGGAATTTGATGAACGACATTATCATTAATATTTTGTTTTATTTTTTTTATTTATTTATTTTTTTTTTTTTTTTTTTTTTTTTTTGCGAATTAGACCACCAGGCAAATTACTCCTCGTAATATATAATAATCAATAACGGAATGATTCTGAAATAATAAATATGCAATCTGCATAAATTAAAATGTCAGCTTTAAGCGTATTGTACGACGGGCAACGCCGTGTGTCCAATTAGTTATTGATATCACTTATGTCAGGAATTCAATGACGCATATCTGCTTTTGACGAGTCTTACACCGACAATATCTGCAATAGAGAAATGAAACTTTCAGGTCACCATAACAATGCATTTTGCAATCCCTCTGATCCATTCGGGCGGAATAAAAAATAGGAGGCATTTATTTTAGAACGCCGTCATGCATAACTTAAACACGTATACATTAAAGAAACACAGTCACGCTATAAGTGAAACCAGGTAGAAGAAAGACTTTAAAAAGGAGATCATGTTAAAGACGAGGATGACATTCGAGATCACGTTAGAGGCGTGAATAACATTCGAGTGGACAATCACGTGAGTGACGTCATGGCCGTAACAATAAGGAGATAAATGCCATTGTTACAAAGTAAAAACAAAATTCTTTTCTATTCGTTGTCCACTTTGTGACCGAGTCTACAACGTGTTGGTTCCCGGTCAACGTAAAATTACTATCCATGTCTCCTCGTTAAAGTGTTAGGATTTTTTAAACAGGAAAAAATATTAGAAAAATAAAGGAAATAAGTTTATTATCAGAACAAAATATAGAAAGTTGTTCACCAAGGTATACAAAAGGCAGCTGAAATAGAATTGTTAATCAAGGTGTGGTGGAGAAAATACCGAACATAAATGTAAATATGATTAAAGTTTGTTTGCGGGCAGTTTGAGGAATGCAATGAGGTTTGCGCCAGTTTGGAATAGTTTGCGACAATTAGAAACTTCTTATGGGCAGTCTTGGGTTTGCGGTAATTGAGGTCAGTTGCGAGTTGAATACAGTGGACGACAGATCGTGGCTTAGACCATATCAAGAGAACTTTAGGAGATCGAGGTGAGCTGACATCAACTGACGAACGCGGCCTCCACATAACGTAGATATGAACTTTAGCGTCCAAAGAGTCGGTGGTGTCACACACACACACACACACACACACACACACACACACACACACACACGCACGCACACGCACACACAGTGCAACTGATATTTACAGAATGTGTCGGATCTGTGTTTTTTTGTTTTGTTCTATGTGTTACGTTACCTAACATGAACGGCACCTATGTAAACGGGTGTATACGTTTCGTGTTTGTGGCGTGTCCGAAATGGGTTACTAAATGTCTATAAGTGGTTCTTCACTTTCTGAACCCATTTTATGTTTCGTGATCGTGTAATGTTCATATGCGTGTGTGTGTGTGTGTGTGTGTGTGTGTGTGTGTGTGTGTGTGTGTGTGTGTGTGTGTCTTCGACATACCTTTATCTTTTCTGCTCACTGAACCTGGTCCATACTAACTTCATCTTGTTCTTGGAGGGGACTGAAACCTTTTGGACGAAACACATTGACTCCAAGACGATGATTTGTTTTCATATTAGTTTTTATTTCACTTTCCGGGATGTCGGGCAGATGAAAATGGGAAGTGAGTCTCTTTGCTTGTGGTCTTAAGAGTCTACATTGAGAGACACCTCACTCCCTCCCAAGATGGAAGGGGAGACGACCGTAAAGCCCAAACGCTCTGCTTCAACCCCAAGTTCCAACTCCTCTGATCTCCAGCTAACCTGATCACGTGACTCACATGTAGATCCGATCAGCTGACCAGACCTTCCAGTAAACTTGTCTATGATCTAGCTTTGTCATATTTTGACAGGTTTTATGAAAACATCATCGTATCCATCTCCTGTCTACCTCTCCAGTTAAATAGATAGATAGATAGATAGATAGATAGATAGATAGATAATTTATTCTGTTCTACCTATTTCATATGTTCTTTTTTATACATGCCACCGCACACCCCTCGACAGTCGCCACTGAGAGAGTCGATGACACGGCAGAAGAGAAGATGAAAGAAAAGAAATCCACGGAACATAACGTTTGGGTTGGCGATCGTTCTTGAGCGAGAGCGCACATGGTTCTATCACATTAGTAGCCTGTATATCTAATATGATAAATAATGCTTCGTTTTCATTAATAGAATCATGTTCCGTTAGACATACGTGGGCATTTTAGCGTCCTTGTCTGACTCCGCCATGAATTAAAAAAAATAAAACCTTTTCGTGCAGGAAAGGGCACAAAGAGACGTTCGCTGAGAGTTTCTGAATTTTTTTTGAGGGGGGGGAGTAGAATTGACTCACACCGAAGAAAGAGGCTAAGGTTCTCTTAGCTAATTATTGAGTAAACTTGTTCATTTAACTGAAATGAGTGACATGCATGGGGTAACATTTCATACTTAGCGATTATCAAAGGTTTCTTACATTATTATCGGCGGTGTGCCTCGTACTTGTTTTCACAGATAGACTGATTTTAACAGCTTTGTTTGCTGTCGGCTCGAAAATCGTGCAATCATTCATTATCTGGACTCATACCTCGATTTTTTTCTAACTTATTTGACCTCGCGTTGTGTTTTAACCTCGAGTGTCAGCCATCCTTGATTCAGCTCCGGGAATGATTCTGTTTGACAGAATTGACTTATTATCACATGCACTCAATGTGCCTATATTAAGCTCAATAATAGCTGACCTAATTGCCATTGCCAATAGGGTCCTTAATATGTAACAGTAAGTCTCTTTCTCAATTTTTGTCATCGATAGCTTTCTTCATACAAAATCAATATTTGATTCTTATGCAATTATATTGATAAATCCTTGCGGCATGTTGGTGAGAAAAAATTTACTCCGATTTTGCTCCTTGCAGAAAATACTTTAATTGGTAAGGAATTATTTTTATACGGACGTCAGCTTTGAGAAAATGCATATAACTCCGTATTCATCAATACAGAGTCACTCCTGTTTGTTTGAATTAAAATATAATATTTGGGACCAAAATATACAGTATAGTAATAAAAAAAATTGTAAGTAAATTTAGAACTGGAAAGCGCCAGCTACTTACTATGTTATATATGCGATGACATTGCACAGATTATGTTTGACTCAAGATGTTGGAGTTGACGATATGTCCCGGATATTTTTTGATTGACCAGAAAGATTTGTTTTTTATATGTAAGCACAATAAAAAAAAACAGCTATGTGTCCTTCCTTTGGAGAATTTTCCTGGCAACTCTGAGAGTATCTATCCTTCACGGAATTACAATTGAAAACTCGAAACATAAAAAGAAAGATTTTTCGCTATTTCCTGTGCCGTTTGAGAAGGGGATCACTCTCTTTAATGAACGCAGTCACTTCCGCCGACGATATGTCTTCACTGTATAGCCACAAACTCTGCTTGTTTTCCCAACCTTGAGTTATTCAGACGATTTCAGCTGCGAGAATTAATGTTTCTTTGATATGTCACTCTTTCATAGATCAAAGTATCATGTCAGGTTATAATTTGATTCGTTTATAGATGCACAGAAGATTAGCGCTATACTGACATGCGCACTTAAAGTCTACGGATTTCCGTCCAGAAGCTTATGTCAAAAACAAATCAGTTCCATCTTGATTTTGTACGAATAAGAAATCGACCCCTATCATATTCTCGTCCTGCACCAGAAGCGCGAGAACGCAATAAAAATCTAGGATACCTCATTCTGTTTGTGACAAAAGCAAACTGACCTTTCAACTCAATGCTCTAGTTTTCTGTTTGAAATAAAGTCCATTCACAGTTATTAGAGACTAGCCTGGGTACCCGGCGTTGCCCGATTAATTCGATGGCGCGTGTGTTATCTTGTGTGCCAAGCTTACATCTTTTTTTCTTATGAGTGACTGCCATTTAATTATTACTAGCCTGGGTGCCCGGCGTTGCCCGGGTATTTGAAGGTGTGTGTTGATCCAAAAAAAGTTTTTGCTGTTGCGCCCATCGCAAACCGGAAGTGGCGTAGGTTTAAATTAAAGCTAGACAATTGAAAAGAGGGGATGACTTTCGAAAATATCGACGAAAAAAGCGACCCCTCCCTGTAGAAAAGTGCCCCGTTGAGGCCGAAGGAATTAATGATTTAGCCAATTTTCGATATTTGTCGTCCGAAGGGTCGAACATTAAAATGATACTGATATCGTGAAAATCCGCCATCTCTGTCAAAAGTTTTTGCGAGACATACATACATACATACATTTAAACAGATTTTTGCCCTTTATATTATAGATGCTTGGTGTTATTAATGGAAGATGGTGACCTTATTTAATATTCAATTTTATTCAAATACGCCATGCACGGCTAATTCTACAAACTGACTTTCTTGATCCTGACATTTCGCAATTGCCCTTCAACTAAATACTCTTGTGCTAACAGCGTTTCACTTAACACATATTGCAATCTAAGAGAAACAAAAAGAAGTCGATAGTAGTCCCACGACATTCGCGTTATTAGCAGGACTTGTTATCCTCAACGTGTTCTCTTCACTGCCAAACACTTGACTCATTCTCCCCCACAAAGTGTCCTTCTTATCGCAGCCACTCCTTTCATATGCAAATTAGATTTTCAAACCCCACTCCCCAATAATATTTAAGGATCATTTCACATGTTATAGATCTATATCTTAGTGCCCCGGTTGTGGTGGTTGTTAACACCCCCACCCCCACCCCACCCCCAGCATGACTAGGAGGGTATTTGGCTGGAAGCGGAGGGATACACATAATGCAATCCCACAATTCCCTTCCTTTGTTCGATCTCTTTTTTCGTCCGGACAGCATAAGGTAAGACGTATATTTTTGTCTCTCCATAAATGAGAGGAGAGGGGCACTCCCTCCCTCAGCACTAGTTAAGTTTGGTTAGTGTTTAGTTAATTGTGAAAATTAATTATACGATCTGTAAATTGTATATTAATATTGTAATATATATTGCATAAATTTTATAAAATAAAATAGTTAAGATCTAATATATTACAATTGTGCCGTGCGTTGTTTGTGCCTGTATTGAATGTCTGCCTTAAGTCAAAGGGAACGAGCCTGAAGGCGAAGAAGATTCCAACCATGTCAAACATAAAAGTACAAGACGCCATTCTGGTATAAGATCAGGCTAACTACACCCAACATCTTAGGTATGCTTTTCTCTTCATATAGACAAATAGACGTCTAATCGACAGATCTTCATACGCCGACCGTTTTCAGGACATTAAATGTGATACGTGAGTCAGTCATACGTCAATGACCCATAGTTGTACACATCTATAGTACTTCATAAACGACCAGACTTAAGTAACCTTCAATACACGGCATGACCCAAGTAGTTCTCATTATACGGCCAGACACAACTAACTCTTATTGTATGATTAAAAATAGCTAACCCTCCCTCTCTACACGGCCAGATATAGCTAATTCTCACTCACTAGACACAACTAGCCCTCAATACACGGCGAGACACAACTAACCCTCCATACACGGTTAGACACAACTAACCCTCAATACACGGTTAGACACAACTAACCCTCCATACACAGTTAGACACAACTAACCCTCCATACACGGTTAGACACAACTAACCCTCCATACACGGTTAGACACAACTAACCCTCCATACACGGTTAGACACAACTAACCCTCCATACACGGTTAGACACAACTAACCCTCCATACACGGTTAGACACAACTAACCCTCCATACACGGTTAGACACAACTAATCCTCCATACACGGTTAGACACAACTAACCCTCCATACACGGTTAGACACAACTAACCCTCCATACACGGTTAGACACAACTAACCCTTCATATTTTAGTTTCCTTTCAAACAAAGAATGTCCAACTTTAACCTTAATTATATAATGACAACAAAATTTCTTAAACAGTTTGACTCTCGAACCCTTATTTAAAATTTTCCATAACACGACGACAATTTTCAAAACGTCTTATTCCCGAATTGTATAGACAATTCTCCAAAACATGTCGATGCAAATTGAAAAACAAAAAACTCCGACTCTCGTCTTGTAATTAAAATTTCATAACATAACGATTCTAAGTATTTTTTTTTTTTTTTTTTAGGAACCAATAATTGTGAATTTTGGAATACATATTCTCGTTAACGCAAGTTTAGTTTAAAACATGAAAATAAACGGAACGACTAGTATATGAAATAGTGTATAAGCATGTAAACACTCTAATAGAAATAACAGCACCGATATATCTCTAAAACCAACCGATATTTCGGTTAAGACAAACGACATTTATCTTAAACGAGTTCAACCTATTTAGACGAAAGATCAAGGTCGTTTGTCTCGACCAAAATATGGGTTGGCATTAGAGATCTATCGGTGTTATTATTTCTACCAGTGTGTTGCCATACTTATCCACTAAACATTGTGTATATATATATATATATATATATATATATATATATATATAGAGAGAGAGAGAGAGAGAGAGAGAGAGAGGGGGGGAAGAGGAGCGGGGGATAGAGAGGTAGAGAGAGGGGGAGATGGAGTAAGAATGTAAATAAGAGGTAATAAAAAATAATTTAAGATCATTTGTATATGTTCTAAAAACTTAAACAATAACAACTAATATTTGTGTACGATCGTTTCAAAAACGATATCAACTTTATCAATATACGATTTCCAAATCAGTACAAGGGGAATTGATATTTTATATATATATATATATATATATATATATATATATATATATATATATATATATATATATATATATATATATATATATTACTATAATAATCAAATACCTTCTTTTTTTTTTACATTTTCACCCAAAACAAGGCACATTGCCACTTTGGTGTAGGGGGCTATTATCAGGGGCAGCAGCTACTGGGGCACTATGTTGGGATTTGGGCAGCAAGATGTCGGTTCACGTTACACTTGAACTTCTGCATGTCAGTACAGTTGGGGAAGCAGGGACCTGGAATGGAATTCCAGAGTCTAGCGGTTCTGGGGAAGAAACTACTGGAGTAGAAAGATCTTTTACATCTAGGGATCTCTACTGCGTGGGGGTGGGATTTAGCTGCCTGTCGGGTTTGTCGAGGGTGTCTACGTCGTGGGGGCACAAGTGTCTGCAGTTCGTCAGAGCATTCACCATTAAAATACTTGTAGAACAGGCAGAGGGATGCAACGTTTCGTCGATGGGACAGAGGCTGAAGCTTAGATGCCAGTTCAGGGCCTATCAGATTGGCGACTCTTTTTTTAACCTTGTCTAGGAGCGAGAGACTAGCAGCAGATGCACCAGCCCAAATGTGACAACAATACTCCATAGATGGGCGAATGGTGGCCTTATAGAGGTACAGGATACTTTCAGGTGTCAGTAGTTTTCTAGCACGGTAGAGAGAGCCTACCTTCTTTGCAGCGGCCCTGGCAATGTTTTCAATGTAATTGTTCCAACTCATGTTTCCTGTGAACGTTAGGCCAAGCAGTTAAATCTGCGGTATGCATGCTGCCTTTTCCCTTTGAGCAATGACACTAGTGTTTCATCCTTTCGGGAATCTTCAGTGCAGGGTGCCACGATTAATATCAGTGTATATATATATATATATATATATATATATATATATATATATATATATATATATATATATATATATATATATACTGGTATTAAAAGTTCTTAGAAATCAAGGGACCCTCTTCCAGGAGCCAACACTTCATCTTCATATGAGACATATAGATATTCGAATATTTCATTAAAGTTCTTTTCCGTTCAAACATTTAGTTGAGAACATCATTTTTTCTCCCCACTTGACCATTGAAATACGTTACTGTTCGTCTTTTTTTTAAGGTCTCTTGGTCTTCCCGGATTCCAAGACAAGACTTTTTCTAGTCTGGTGGAGTATCCAACTTCGTGCTGTTACTTGAGGTGACATCATTTAGAGAAAATGATTTGTTTCCCGTAAAGATCGGCGTTGGTTAGCCATACCGAGATCTTATTTGGGCCGCGAATACTATATGATTTGGGATATTTAGTCAGGGTTTACTTGTACAAATAGGTATCCTCATGGCAGGTTATCCTTTTAAAAAAGCCCTGTATAGAAATACCTTAGGCACTTAAGAATTGTAGGCATTCAAGTTCTCTTTTTTTATTATCAGTTTGTTCAAGTTGAGGATGGGGAATCTTAACGGATGTCAGAAATTCACCTGCTATCTCATATATTCCAACCGAGGGATCTTTGCAAAATTCTAATCGATCCTTTAAATCTAATTGCTTGAACCTCTGTTGCACTTGGTTCCTCGGGTAAATTTACCATATAGTGTTTGAAATTCAATTGCATGAGTCTAGTTGCTCCTGCAATTAGTGGAATGATAGAAATCTTCCTATGATTCCAGTTTCTTTTTATGTCGTACATAAGACCTTGGTATTTCGTTATTTTTTTCTCTCTCTGTTTAACTCAACATCATTGGAAACACTAACTTCTAAAGTTGCTTCTTTCCCTTTCTTGTCCTATATAACTACGTCAGGTTTAATGACTTTGTTTTCATGGTATGTAGCTGTAAAAACTGTATAGTCGTAGTAGATAGTGTATAACTTATTTCCAGCCGTTCTTTCTGGTATATGTTATCAGGACTTGCTACTACATTCGATATTCAATTTTATACAGATCGTCCAGCGGGGATATTTACACACTCCATTGTGTCGCATCATATAGTAGCCATTCACCATTCAGAAACTTGCAGGTGGATGTTTGCTAAATAAATTTAATTTCAAGTTTAATCACACAAATCATATTACAAGAAACAATAGAAATGAACTAATAACCCACAACATACAGACCGGAAGTGGCAGACGCTTGATTATTTGTCGACTTTTGATTGGGTCATCTGTGTCTGATCGTAATAAAATCCCGCGTTTTTACAAAGGAAATGACGTCATCAAGCGTGTTCCGGTGTTGTCACTTAACTTTCATTATCACTAAGTGGTTCGGTTACAGTTATATTTAACTTTTCGTGGTCAACTTTAGACTCGAAATATAAAATCCATATATTTTTGTTATGATTAAATTGCGATAACAGATCGACTTCCATAACGAATGCAGACGGCGGAAGTTGCCATTAAAAATACAAAGACACGAATTACAAGTGCAACAATAAGTGATCGATATTTATATATAGAAGAAATACTTTTCAATAAAAAAAATCATTTTACTTCAGCAGTTTTAACTATTTTTATTTTTACAATGAAGTCACTGCTTAGCAAGGACCAAATGATATTCGAGGATAAGAGTTAATCAATGTCAGGTCGTCAGTGAGATCATACCGTAATGGTCGGTAGTGGCGGTAATTTGATGGAAATTTGGTGAGGATTTGGCGAAAATTTTGTGGAAATTTGGTGAAAATTTTGTGGAAATTTGGTGAAAATTTAGTGAAAATTTGATGAAAATTTTGTGAAAATTTTGTGAAAATTTTGTAGAAATTTGATTAAAATTTAGTGAAAATTTGATGAAATTTTGTGAAAATTTGGTGAAAATTTGGTGAAAATTTGGTGGAAATTTTGTGAAAATTTGGTGGAAATTTGGTGAAAATTTGGCGGAAATTTGGTGAAAATTTGGCGGAAATTGAATATTTTGAATTTGAGGGCATCTCAACAATAATATATTTACATTGAACTTGAAGGCTACCATAGAATTAGATATAGAATTTCACATGGCCGGTAGTTCTAGGAAAGAAACTATGTTCGTAGAAATTCGCATTTCATTTCAAGCAGAGATAGAGAGGAAGAGAAATTGTTTACAGTGGTTATAGCTGGACGAGTATTTCGGCGTTTATTTCCTGAGAAAATGAGAATTTCATATTGTTGTGGCCTGGAAGGATAACTAAGAAAGGTATTTGTATTTACAATAAGAAAGAATCCATAGAGAACGAAAGTTGTAGTACTTAACATCAATATGACGTATTACGAGATCTACACGCTACGAGGGTCAGATTTTTACAAGGGAGTCGCCACTTATCAAGACTCGAAGGCCACTCGAGGATAATGAATGAATGAATGTAAAGTGGTAGTTTAGTAATTGCTGATGGTGTAGATTGTGTAGAATTTTGATTATTTAAGGAGATGGCTCAACAAGAACTTGTTTATATTCGGCATGTTGTAATCGACAGGGAAGCAGTCCAGTGGAACAGTATTCCACATACGGGCAGTTTTAGGAAAGAAGTTTTGTTCATGGAATCTGCGTTTAGATTTTAGCAGAATCTGAAAAAGTTTTGATAATGGCTGTAGCTAGTCGAGTATTTTTGTGTAAGTTTGGCAAAGGGAGATTATAGATTAGAGATCAGACGAGAATTTACCATGAAAATAACGATAGAGCAGAGACAGGTTAGCAACGTCTCTTCTGTGTACATGTAATTTAAGGACGGATTTGCCTCTTATGCAGATAAAGAATTGCATCGATATTGATATTTTTGGTTTTTGTTATTTTTTTGGAATCCAAAGAATTCCAAAAATAAAAAAAAATAGTCCAAGCTTTAAAAAAGTAAATCCAAACTAAAAGGAGTAAACCTCTTGTTGAATCTGATTTAACACGATAACTTTTTTTTTCTATATTCTATCGGTATTTCTATGTTAGATGCTCGACTGAGCTTTAACCTCTTATATTCCACTATCAAACATTCCCAGCAAGAACGCGTCTAACTTTAACTACCGTAGATGACTTCCTTATCTTTCTTTTATTTACCTTACACAAAATAGGTTTTTCATGAAGAGAGTTCATTCATTTATTTGCAGAACTCCCCATCTGCGACACATAATACCGCGCAGCTGACTTCGAACTGACTACCACATGATCGTTTTTTTTTTAGACGAGTAAAAACTGAATCTTGGTTTTACTTTCGACAATAACTTTCGCTTCCCTTATTTTGTTGTTTAGTTTTCATATTCCATGAACGATGTTTCTGACAAAAGGGAAATAATTCCTGTTTTCTGGATCTGAATCTATCCATCTCACTTTTATGGTTAGCTGCTTTAGTTTTACCTTGCAATATATTTAGTTTCTTGCAGCAAGTGGCCTCTTGCATTGTCTGGGGGCGATTTCTATACGTAAATAAATGCCAAATGTCAATAAATCTCCGTCGAGTTGTACTAATAATTAATAGGATTCTGCCCACGTCGCTCATTCTCTTCAATCCTCTAATAATATTCTTCATCGTCCAATAGATCATCCCATGAACCATTCATCCTCGAGTGATTCTTAGCCTTGGTAAATAGTGGTCCATTAGTACAAAATGTGACTCGTGGAGTTATTTTAACTCTTTAGGGAGTCAGACAAGATTAGATAGGGATTGTTAAACCAGTGACCTAGAGAAAGTGTACTATGGCCTACTGTTGTATGGCCTACTGTTGTATGGCCTACAGGGTACCCGAAGCAGGCAAAAATAAGGATTCAAGTAAAAAAAATATCCCGGACAACGCGAAACAGTTACAAAGATTAAATAACAAAAGACAACCTGACTGTTGGCATCTGACGTAAAAGCAAAGGTCAATTCGAACTAGAAACAAAAAAAAATGAAAACAGAATTTATGAATCGGAAATCGCGATTTAGAAGAAATGCGAACTTTTGCAAACTTAATAAAAACAAATGAGTTTGAACGAAAAGGATACTCACTACCGAGAGATAGACGCGTGTGGACCGAATTCTGCCTGTCGCTCTGCCGCCCCAACCTCCTTCTCCCACACACCCATCTGTCAAATAAAAGCGATTGATTTTTTATTACCAAATAAATTGTCATTTATTTTATAAATACAGCGGTACTTAACGCACGCGATTTAGTGTCGTCAAGTATACATGAAAGGGGAAGTAGAGGTGTATCGAATGAATACCCTTATGTAACACTACAAAAAATATCCCAGCAGCCTCTGTGCCATTTGCCTCGGATGATTAGAAATTTATTTTTCAAATGGAGAAAGTAAAATCTGCGAGGGTAAATCTTCAAGATCTGCACAGAACTTACTCTACAGAAACAATGTCAACAATTTTTTAAAAAATAGACTAGACTCTGCTGTGCTTATAGAGACGTATTGTTAAACTGTTATCCAGCCCTAGTTCGCATGCAGCACACACATGGACACAATGCACAACACTCTCAAGTTTGAGACATATACGTTTATCGACCTTTATTTCCAGCAGTTACATGGGTGGCGATATGAAATTCCTTTTTTCCTCTTCCATCTCTCTCTCTCTTTCTCTCTCTCTCTCTCTCTCTTCCCTGTGGTGCACAATAATGACGGACTGCCCACCACGCGCTCCAAGTCTTGTTTATACACGTAAACCGACTCGACAATGAAAAGAACTACTGCGTACTGATACAGTTTTACAGAGGTAGGCTAACATTTGCAAAATCATGAACGAACTATACAATTCCTGAATTAACTTTGTAACCACATTAAACAAAATATGTTAATCTCAGTCCTTTCATGATCGCAGAGATCAACAAACGCACACGTACGCAATACACACATGGTCTTATATATTTTCCACCAAAAGGTATTGTCTGTATAAGCATTATGTACTTGTTTACTTATTTTAAATAAATCTACGTTTGTACAGAAATAAAATCGGTATCTATTTTCATTAAGTTAACGCAACAGACTCATTGTCGAGTACGCGTACTTGGCTGATAGGCACAGCACCCACTCAAGATGTGATATGACTGAAAAGTTCGGGGATGGATTGTAAAATGGCTTTTGAGGACCTTTCGAGTTGAACGACAATCTTTTAAAGGTTAACTTTGAAGCCAATCCAAGCAATCATAACGAAAGAGCTTGTAGAGACGTTTGAAGCTTTAGAAAGTTTGTAATGAACACTTAGTGAAAATTATTGTAATTGAACGCTTTTGTTCTCTTTCAATTGTTCAAAATCGTCTTTAAGTTTCTAAGTGTTCGAATACGTCTATTCCATTGTTCCTATCCGCTTGTATCGACTGCATGGGTGAAGGCGAGAATGCGGCGTGGTTTCAAGTGCGACCTAATGCTGTTTATCACGCTTTCTTAGACTCTATTATTCGAAAAGAAATCAGTTTGCATTGTCATCCATTTCAATGCCTGCTTCCAAGCAATTACTTATCTGTCAGATCGACACGTGCGTCCGTGATTCAGTTTCGACCTTGAGAAATAACAATTACATGTGTTTGTTATCATTTCTTAGTCCGACAAGAGTTCATAGTCTTGTAATGCGACTATTCAACATGTGCCTTTCAAACATACGCGTGACATTTCAACAAAAATATTGTTTCAAGCTTAAGATTGATAGACCAACAAACTATTATTCCAAACTTAAAGTTTGGCCATTAACGACAGTATTATTGCAAATTTAAGATTGACAGATCAACGAAAATATTATTTCAAGCTTAAGCGTCACAGACCAACAGAAATATAAATTTCAAACTTAAGATTAACAGATCAAAAAAAATATTATTTCAAACTTAAGCGTGAAAGATCAACATAAATATTATTTCAAACTTAAGCATGATAGACCAAGAAAAATATTATTTCAAATTTAAACATGATAGACTAACAGAAATATAATTTGAAACTTTTAATCAGATCAAGAAAAATATTATTTCAAACTTAAGCATGATAGACTACGAAAAATGTTATTTCAAACTTAAGCGTGATTGACGAAAGAAAACATTATTACAAACACAAGCGTGACATACCAACAATAATATTATTCAAATCTTCGGATTGCCAACTAACGAAAATATTATTTCAAACTTAAGCGTGATAGACTAACGAATATATAATTGCAAGCAAGTATAGCAGATCAATGAAAAATGCTATTTAAAAGATAAATCCGGCAGTCAAAGTCAATATTTTAAACTGAAGACTGTTAGACCAAAGAAAATAGTATTTCAAACTTAAGCGTCACAGATCGACGAAAATAGATTTTCAAATTTTAAACTTACTGACCAAATAAAAATTAAAAATTAAGTGTAAAAAATGAACATAAATTTTATTTAAAACTGACAGACCAACGAAAATAATATTTAAAAGTTAAATGAGACAGACGAAAGAAATTTTTTTAAATTTTAACGGGACAGACCAACAAGAATATTACTTAAAATAAAATATCACCGCACAATAAATATATTTTAAAAGTTAAATGTGGTAGACCAACGAAAATATTGTTCAAAAACTTGAACGTGATAAACCAGGGAAAATATTATTCAAAAACTTAAATGTGACAGACCAACGAAAATATTGTTTAAAAACTTGAATGTGATATATCAACAAAATATTATTCAAAAACTTGAATGTGATAGACAAACGAAAATATTATTCAAAAACTTGAATGTGGTAGACCAACGAAAATATTGTTCAAAAACTTAAATGTGATAGATCGACGAAAATATTGTTTAAAAACTTTAATGTGGTAGACCAACGACAATATTATTCAAAATCTTGAATGTGGAAGACCAACGAAAATATTGTTTAAAAACTTTAATGTGGTAGACCAACGACAATATTATTCAAAAACTTGAATGTGGTAGACCAACGACAATATTATTCAAAAACTTGAACGTGGTAGACCAACGAAACTATTATTCGAAAACTTAAATGTGACAGACCAACGAAAATATTATTCAAAACCTTGAGGTAGACCAACGGAAATATTTTTTTTTTAATTTAACGTGACAGACCAACGAAAATATTATTCAAAAACTTTAATATCATAGACTAACAAACTTGAGCGTTACTGACCAAATGAAAATATTCAAAAACTTTAACGTGACAGACCAACGAAAATATTATTTTCAACTTAAGCGTGATAGAACAACGAAAGTTTTATTCCAAACTCGTTTATGTGTTGCATCTTGTGAACTAAATTAAGATATTTCGTTTCGTTTTGCAATAGCTTTAATCCATATTTTAGAATAATTAATAAAAAATCTTAACATGGCTGACATTTTTAAATGTCGGGGTTTATCAGGCATGTCTTCCGATAAGGTCATATTCGTACATGTTTGTTTTTTTTTAATTGGTAAAATGTGAAATATCTCTTGCAAAACTAAATTTAAGAAATCAGAATAGTGTTTTTCCAAATGTTCGGTAATTGTATTACTGTTTCTTCAAATGTAAAAGGAATCTTGTATATACATTTAAAAGTGATCTTGTCTGTTTGTCGGTCTGTGTGCGGAACGGTCTCTGCTAAACTACTCTGTCAATTTGATCTGCAAACTTAAAAGAATATTCAATATAACGATGGAATGATTTCAATATTTTTATTGATTTCAATATAATTACCAATTCCTTACTAAATTCCTGATTCTTATAAAATTACCGATTCTTTATAAATCTTTAAATATTTAACTATAAAATTGCTATTTCTTCCCGGTTACCGTAAAAATCTATGTTGAATGTGCAGATATTTTCTCAAACTTAAAAACACACTTGTGGGGAGCTGATCTGTAGATTTTCGTGGTTTAAACTGATAATTTAAAATCAATAAATATTTATTATTTAATTATTACTACCAATACTGGAGGATTTTGTTTCAAATAAAATCAAATAAAAAAAAAATAATAATTAACGGAATCGCTTTTGACATTGGAACGAATTTTCTAATTCCGATACCGATTCCGATACCCCAAATAGTTCCGATTTTTCTGATCCACGATTCCGATTCTGATTAATCGTTCCAGCACTAATTGAAAATGATATGCGAAAACGCAGTTTTCTGCAAAAATTCGTTCGAAGTAATGATCAGCTATTCAGTGTTAATTTTATTTTGAATTGTAATTTCAGATTGGCTTGGATTCTAGTGGTGTTAATCGTCGATGTAAGTGTTCAGTCTGACTAGCAATTTAGAATCTATTTTTGTTGTGGCTAGGACAAGAAAGAAGACTTCTTTAAAAACTTGTGATATTCTTCAGGAAAGGAATTATAATTAGAAAGAAATAAGTGTAGTAGAGGGTTTTTTTTTTTTTTACATTTTCACCCAAAACAAGGCGAATTGCCACTTTGGTGTAGGGGGCTATTATCAGGGGCAGCAACTACTGGGGCACTACGTTGGGATTTGGGCAGCAACATGTCGGTTCACGTTGCATTTGAACCTCTGCATGTCAGTACAATTAGGGAAACAGGAACCTAGAATGGAATTCCAGAGTCTAGCGGTTCTGGGGAAGAAACTACTGGAGTAGAAAGATCTTTTACATCTAGGGATCTCTACTGTGTGGGGTGGGGTTTAGCTGCCTGTCAGGTTTGTCGAGGGTGCCTACGTCGTGAGGGCACAAGTGTCTGCAGTTCGTCAGAGCATTCACCATTAAAATACTTGTAGAACAAGCAGAGGGATGCAACGTTTCGTCGATGGGACAGACGCTGAAGCTTAGATGCCAGTTCAGGGCCTATCAGATTGGCGACTCTTTTTTTAACCTTGTCTAGGAGCGAGAGACTAGTAGCAGATGCACCAGCCCAAATGTGACAATAATACTCCATACATGGGCGAACGGTGGCCTTATAGAGGTATAGGATACTTTCAGGTGTCAGTAGTTTTCTAGCACGGTAGAGCGAGCCTACCTTTTTCGCAGCGGCCCTGGCAATGTTTTCAATATAATCGTTCCAACTCATGTTTCCTGTGAACGTTAGGCCAAGGAGTTTGAAAGATGTACTCTCAGACAGGGAGTCACTGGCCATTGCTATTGGTGGCAGAGAAGGTTTCTTGTAATTATTGAAGGAAACCAGTTTAGTCTTGGCAGAATTAAATGTGACCATCCATTTATCTCCCCATTCCACTACAGATTGGAGGTCATCCTCTAGTGTTTTTGCCATTTCTTTAGATATGTGTTCATTTGTTTTCCTGTCATGCCTTTTATAGAGTGTAGTGTCATCAGCATATATACCCATCTCAGAGGCAGTTTTGTCGGGGAGGTCATCTCTTCTCTCTATATATATATAAATAAAATGAACTCATTTTTTCCCGTCTTATTTTGACATTAATAGGATTAAAAATCAAGATATTTCATGCAAATATAATATGCACAAACGGCAGAACAATATCTGAGGTGTGTTATAGGCTTATTATTTCTCAAATTCCTCGATAATCTTAGATTTCTATACTTTTTCTGCTGAGAAGTCACGGCCAAAATCGGTTAAGATCAATGGAAGTGGTAAAATATTTTCTCTCTAATAAATTCCTCCTCCCCCTGCCACCACTTAACACCGTTTGGGAATCGTTCACAAGGAACAGTTGAGAAGAGAACACCGGTTTGGCTTCGTAGTTCTTTCATGTGAAGTTATTTAAAATCACTAAACTAAGCTGCAGTGCTCTGTGGCGTAGTGGTTAGCGTGCTGGACAATTCACATTATATTTTCACGTTCGCGCCGACCTACCGTAGTCGTTTTTTTTTTTTTTTTCCTAAACAACTGGAATGGACTTTTCTTGGTGGCCGAACTGTTAACGTTGCAGATGTTTTTTTTTTTTTGGGGGGGGGGTTCACACTTTATTTTCCTACTTTTACTCATGACTCCGGGTTTGATCCTTCCTACTTACCTACCATAACATTTTTTAAAACTCCCCCCCGTCCCGGAAACAAACACTCGGGCAACGCCGGGTACCCCCGCTAGTTAATAAATATTAGGAACAATAGAGGTCCAAGGATAGACCCCTGAGGCACTCCCGCATTTATATTACAGAGTGTGAAAGTGGTGACATCTTCGGTCAACAGATTAAAGTGTGGGGGTTAGGGTTAGGGTTAGGCGAAAAACTGATAAGTGGGATTATCTTCTCACATGTAAAAGAGAAAGGAATATAAATTAAGATAAAAAAAAGTTTATGTAATTAAATAGGTGGTTTGCTATAATTATGTATTTGAAAGTTGTTATAGTATTATCGGCATGTCGGGGAACTCATACCATTAAATAATAATTATTTTTCATGAAGGTTATCGCTGGATAGTAATTGGTTAAGATAGTATCGATATTGTGAATTGTGGATACTTAGATCGCTAGATGCTTTCAAGCTGGTTGTATCTAAATTTTTCATGTGTTTACAATGTGAGGTGAGTCTTAGTATTGACTAGCTGGGTGCCCGGCATTGCCCGGATGTTTGGAGGTGTGTGTTGAGCAAAAGAAATAAATAAATAAATATTTTTTTAAGTGGTATAGTAGGCAGGCAGGCAGGCAGGCTCGAATCCATACCGCGAAGGAGGGAAAGAATGTAGAAAAGAAAAACGTGACGTCTTTGCCGTTGCGTCCATCAGAAAGCCAGAATTAGTGAAGGTTTTAATTAAGGCTAGTAAATCGAAACGAGGGGATGACTTTCGAAAATAGCGGCAAAAAAAGCTACCTTTTCCGGAGGAAAGTGCCCATTTGAGAGTGAAAGAATATATGTTTTTTGGTCAATTTTTCGTTATTTGTCGTCCGAAGGGTCGAGTTTCAAAACGATACTGATCACGTGAAAATCTGTCGCCTCTGTCGAAAGTTTTAGGCACACATTGATACATGCATACATGCATACATACATACATACATTTAAACACACAGGTGAGATTTATATTATAGATTATATTCTTATCTAAATTTTCATGTGTTTACAATGTGAGATGAGCTCATTCTTAGCATTGATTATATTCTTATTTGAGTGAAAGTAATTATATTAACTACTTCTCAAATGCATAGCTGACAAGACTTAGAACCTGATGTATATGATCTTGATTGCTTGAATATAATCAATCTATGGAGAAAGGTGCAGTTTATATCTAATGTTTTTAATTAAGGTGGTTAGATATATCCCTGTCTTTTTATCATAGTTGCCATTTTTAAAGAAATAGATGTGGTTTGATGTACATCATTTATTAAGGTGGGTGTGGGTGGGGGTTTTAGAGGTGTCTGTATAAATTTATTTGAGTAATTTCTCATATTTTATTATATTATATTATATTACATTATATTATATTATTTACATATTTTTTATATAACTACATACTATTATATATTATATAGTAAGAGAGAGATTATTATGTTTGATTGGTTATTACTACTTTCGGTATGAACTGCGAAAGTAGGGTGCATAGATGAATAATCTGTGGAATTTACGTTTATATGTGGCAAGTGATAGTATAGTTATTATTAGGTGGTGAGATGGGAGGAACATTTCTTGAATTTACCTGTTGAGTATTAATATTAAAGAGCGGGTAAGTTGGTAACAGTGCATTAGAATAAATTATGTATTTTTTAGTAATTCAGTTATAGTGCATTAAAAAATTATATCATTATGGAGGTAGTCATTGTTAAGTGGGCATTTCTGTTTATCCTGTCAATTACAATTATTATCGTAAAAGGTATATTTAAGATGAAATAAAAGGCTTTGAATATATACTGCTTGTGATGATCTGCTGTAGTGAAACATGGGCCCTGAAGTGAAATCTTGGCAGAAACACAAAGGAAGATGGAGAAGATAATGTTGGGCATCACTCTAAAGGACAGAAAGACAAATATTTGGATCCGTCAACAAACAAGAATTACTGGCATCAATATTGCCAGCAAGACATCCAAGCAGAGATGGGCAGGGCACTTAGCCAGGCGGCATGACAACAGATGGCCCATCAAGACAACAGAATGGAAACCTCATGAAGATAAGAGGCGAAACGGAAGACCAAGAACGAGGGGAGAGACAACCTGATACAACACATAATACATTAGTAATGATTACCAGATATTTTTACTAGTGATGGGACGATTTCAATACTTTTCCCGATTCCGATACAATTACCGATTCCGTACTAAATTTCCGATTCCGATACAATTACCAATTCCGATTCCGATTCTTTATAAATCTCTAAATATTTAACTATAAAATTAGTATTTTCTCCCAATTACTGTAAAAACACATCTTAAATGTGCATGTTTTCTCAAACGTGAAAACACACCTGTGAGGGGGTGATCTAGAGATTTTAGTCTCAATTAGCAATAAACAAACCACAGGTCTACCGTCAATCACACCGATATTCGAGCGAAATTAAACATTTATAAAGGCATAAACGTTATACAAGAACGGTCTACAGTGATTAAGCGACTAGAGTGTCACGATGTTGCACGCAGGTCAAATGACCACTTGTACATTTCGGCAGACAGTGCTCAGCTGTTAAGAAATTTAATTCTTAAAGGAGCAAAAATATTGATATATATATATATATATATATATATATATATATATATATATATATATATATATATATATATATATATATAAGATTTGTTGTTGACGTCCTTTTTAGCGATATTAACAACTTCGAAACGCTGTTATTTTTTTTTTCTGTTACAGCTGTTTTTTAAAGAGATATAAGTTGTAGTTATATATATATACACACACACATATATATATATGTGTGTGTGTATATATATATATATATATATATATATATATATATTTATTTATATTTTTTGATTAATTATTATTACATGCATAAATTATACCTACGGACTTGCACGATTCTAGCTAATCATTTATTATTATTACATAAATAAATAAATAAATCCTATAAAAAAATAAGGGTAATTCACACACACACACACACACACACACACACACACACACATACATATATATATATGTATGTGTGTGTGTGTGTGTGTGTGAATTACCCTTATTTTTTTATAGGATTTATTTATTTATTTATGTAATAATAATAAATGATTAGCTAGAATCGTGCAAGTCCGTAGGTATAATTTATGCATGTAATAATAATTAATCAAAAAATATAAATAAATATATATATATATATATATATATATATATATATATATATATATATATATATATATATATATACGCAATAGATAGAATCTGCATAGTTTATTCCCCCGTTATATGCTTTAATAATTTTCAGTTCACAGAAAAAAAGCACTCGTGGTTGAAACAAACATTTTACTTACTTCAGTCTTGAAGGATTTCTCCTTTACTCTTAGGGTAGAAAAGATTAAGTATAATATCAGAACAGATACATTTTTATCGATAGTCAAAGTATAGAAGCCACTTCATAATCATAGAACGAACTATCTTACTTCCATCATTATCTGTCTCGTGGTCTGATCGTCGGAGCAACAAAGCTGATCTGGTAACTTTCTATAATCCTCCCGATCTTTTTAACTTCATGCCCCACTTGTCAGCACCAGTTCTGTCCATTCTCATATGATGTCCTCCCATCTCTTTCTTTACTAATCAATAAAAGATTATCTTTTGTGCTATAGATAGATTCATGGCATAAGAATCGATGATCCTGGCCAGTACCAGATGGGTGACCATTTTAGAATCTAGTAAGTCCGTGTAAGAGTGAATGTTTAATAAAAATCGGGAGTTTTGTTTAGTAAAAATATCTGTTTAGGTATGGACTTAGAAAGATAGTTGCCAAAAATAACCTCTCAAAATTCGTTTTATTGTTGTATTTTAAGATATTTTACGCTGACAGACCAGTCGACCGCATGTTAATGTTTTGTTCATTTATTATTATATTACCTATGATTGGGGCTACATTATAAACTCCTTTTCTTAACTTAGATCCTGGTTGATGATAAAAAAAAAAATGCATATATGTATATAACCCGACCCCCCTCCACACACTTGATATAAATTCTCTTTTCATCATGAAATTTTTTTCTCTCCAGAACAGAAAAAGAACTAAACTTCTCCTCTTTCGCATGTGATATGACCGTCTTCCTGTACATCCTCGCCTAGAAATCCTGATGATGTCCCTTGAAATGGGGACGAAACGTTGATTTAATTTTATTTTTATTTTTACTCTTTTAGGTTTTTCCTTTTTATTCACATATATATATGTATATATATATATATATATATATATATATATATATATATATATATAAGAGCAAATAGTTAATAAAACATTTTCAAAATACTTTGAAAAGAGTTAAAAACTTATTTAATTTGGAAAGGAAACACTAAATAAGTGGATAGTCCTTAATCCGCGAAGTTTCGAAGAAATACTTTCCTTCTCATCAGAGGGTAGGAATTAGTAAAATGCGGCATCGGATTTTTTATGCAAAAGTATTTGATGAAACTGCAAGTAAGTCAAAGATCTTGATGAAAAAAGTGAAGCAGAGAGAATATGGTGAAGAAAAGGGTGATTACACATGAATGGATAATCTGGTGGAAGGTAAAGTATCCAATGATGGTAAAATCCAAAAATGTAAATCCAAGAAAGTTAGTTAAATTTCCATTCGCACAAGTAAAATCCAAGGAAATCGCGTAATTGGAATATGGTCCAAAATAATCCAAAAGACCGAAATCCGTGGAATAATTCGCAAATATGTACAAGGAAATATTAAAAGAAAAATAAGATATGCGTTATCTCGGCTGCGAGACAAGGTGTAATTAAGAAAAATAGATGAAGAAGAAGACAGTAAAAAATGAGTGGAGAAGAGAAAAAAGATTGAATGGTGATAGAATTAAATATAAAATAGAAAAGCAAATGTCAAAATGACCCAGACAAGACGACGTTAAAAGGCGCCAAAAATATAGAGCAAAAAAAGAGTTCAATTGGAAGGTGCAGGTTATTACTTAAGAAAATATCAGCAGAAGTTATTAAAAGACACTAAAACAATTAAGGGGAGAGGATGGCCGGTATCTGCAAATTCCGGATAAAGCAAGTACATATGTAAGTAAATGCATATAGTAAAATATAAGTAAATGTAAGTAAATATATACAAGATATGATAGTGTAGGTAGATTGATATATTTGATAGATAGGAATATTTAAACACCAAAACGGAAATTGCAGATAAAAAAAACTGGCCAAAAAAAGAAAAAATAAAGAATTAAAATAAAGTATTATTAAGTGAAAATATTAAGAAAGTATGTAAAAAAAGATAATGCTAAAGAAAAATTATATATATATATATATATATATATATATATATATATATATATATATATATATATATATATGAAAGGTTAAAGTAATAGCTATGTAATTTCAAAATTGCCATAAATAAATTTGGACTTATGTTTACAGAAAGGCATCAGTTCGTTTTAGAATTTATTATATCGTTACTTTGAGGGGAAGTAATTATAGTTATAGCTTCGGTTGTGCAGAGGCGACATGACTTAGAGCCTGGAGTATAAGACTTAACTTTTTTATGATAGTCCATTTTATTGAGGAGGAATTATTAAGATTAAAGAATTAACTTTTAATTTTATTTTATTATTAGAATCAAGTCTTTATTTTATATATATATATATATATGTATATATATATATATATATATATATATATATATATATAAACGAGCAAACAGTTAATAAAACATGTTGAAATGAGTTTAAAACATATTTAATCTGAAAATGAAACACTAGATAAGTGGATAATCCTTAATCCGCGGAGTTTCGAAGAAATACTTTTCTTCTCATCAGAGCGTAGGAATTAGCAAAATGCGGGATCGGATTTTGCATGCAAAAGTATTTTATGAAACAACAAGTTAGTCAAAGATCTTACTTGATAACAAAAAAAGTGAAGCAGGGGGAATATGGTGAAGAAAAAGGTGATTACACATGAATGGATAGTCTGGTGGAAGATAAATAATCCAGTGACGGTAAAATCCAAATGTATAACTTCACAAAAGTTAAAAGAATTTCCATTTGCACAAGTAAAATCCAAGGAACTCCCGTAATTGGAAGAAGATGGTCCATAATAATCCAAAGGCAGAAATCCATGGAATAATTCACAATAATGTGTACAAGGAAAAAAGGAAAAACTTCAATAATATTAATAAAAGAAAAATAAGATATGCTTTTCACTCTACTCCCGAGACATAAATATAAATAAGAAAGATCAGAGAAGAAAAAGAGGAGAGAGCTATATATATATATATATATATATATATATATATATATATATATATATATATATATATATATATATATATATATATATAATGCATCTAGCATCTCTAAACATGTCAACTGGTAGCAGTCTAGAACAATGTGAAATTTCATATATTAATAAAAATTGGACAACTGGACGTATCTGTTTCTTCCTTGTGACTATGCGACGTATTCATTGTATTATTGTTGTTTTTTTTTTGTATTAGCAACAATAATATATCCATTAATGAAGCTGTAACCTTCTTTACAGAAAACAAAAACAATTTTCAGTTAACATTTCGATGATTTAGAGTTAAACAACAAAACGATTGGCATAATGTTATTTTATTAATTAGGAAAACAAGGAAAACCTTATTTGTATGGTTTTCGAGGTTTCAAAGGGAAGGGTTTGATTTCCAATAAGCATGAAAATGAAAACCTGGTTATATAATGAAATGAAAAAGTGGAATGTCGCTTATCAAATAACGCAATTATCTATTATTGGGCAATCTGAAAAGATAACTTTGTGGTTTTCGCATTATTAAAAGCGAAAAAAATTTCATGAAGATTTTTAAAAATAGTTGAGAAAGATGAGAAGATGGGAATTACCATTATTTCTTTATGCTTATGGCAAATATAATGATTATCATCATCACCAACAAATTTAGTTTATTTTTTATAAATGTATTTATTTAATTAAAGAAAGTTTTATTACCCATTTTGTTTAATGCAGAGTTTATTTTTAGACTAGCCTGAGTGCCTGGCGTTTCTCGGCTGTTTGGAGGTTTGTGTTGAGCAAAAAAAGAAAAAAATAGTGGTAGGGGGCAAGCAGGCTTGAACCCGTGACGCAAAGGCAGAAAAGAAAGTGAAAGAAAATCTGACGTCTTACCGTTACTCCATGACGCAACCGGAAGTTCAGAACATAAATATTAGGCCAAGTCACTCCAACCGATACGATGACTTTCAAAAATGCCTCGCAAAAAATTGACCCCTCCTTGTAAAAAACTGCCCAGTTGAGGGTGAAAAAATTAATGTTTTTTGCCAATTTTTAGATATATTTCGTCCGAAATGTCGAGCTTACAAAATGATGCCATTCTTGTGAAACTCTGTTGCGTCTGTTGAAAGTTTTAGGCATACATACATACATACATACATACATACATTTAAACAGACAGGCGAGATTTATAATATAGATAAATTATCCTAAAGTCATCTAAGTTATTGGTGTGTGTGATGTGCACATAAAAAAATTTAACCGGAAGTTGTCATTTGAATTTTAAATGTTATTACATATAAAGACAGAACTCTCGCTTCCTTTAAAGTTTTCTCGAATTAAACACCATACTCCTATTTCCCTAGATAATATTTCTGGGATAAAATCTACTTTAGTTGACTTAACTTACCGATATAGTAACCCTTCTATTGACTACAGCAACTTTGGAATAAAACACATTTTAAAACCGTTAAAGCGTTCAAATCAAATTCCGACATATTTGTAAACCAAGCAAAGTTGCCGGAGTTCTGATAATGAATCGTTCGGATTACGTTACCAATTCTCAGCAATAAATCTAAAGTCTTTAGACTTAGTGCTGTCGAATTGGCGGATAATACTTGCAGAAACGAAATCAAAATGCAAAAACGTCCACTTGTTTTATTTAAAAATAACTTTTTTTTAACTACGTTTATGACAGGATCAGATCCTCTGGGTCACTAAGTCCTAGACTTTATGGTATCCCTAAAATACGCAAGCAAGGTGTTCCACTAAGATCTACTTTATCTATGATATGTTTTGTCCAACATTCTTTGGCTCGGTGGCTTTTAGAAATCTTGCAAACTGTGGGAAAGTTGTGTACTATACATTGTATTGTTAAATGTCTATGTGGGTCAGATTCGGGTTCTGAGACATCATTTGTGGATTCATTTTATGTATCTAGTCTTTTTACCATTAAATAAGACTATATGCATTTGCACCAACCTATCCTCGTTTTTCTAATAAGAAATTTACAAAATTTATATATAAGCTTTCTTTTTTTAATGTTTTGATTAAATATAATATGTTGCGTCCTAAATTATGAGATGAAAAACTGAACAGATCTTTTAGTAAACAAGAGTGGTCTCCCTTTGAACGGTGACAAACAATAAAACAGCGCCTATTTCCGGTAGACGGACATAAAACATTAACAACTTTATTCCTTTTTCCTCCCCATTCATACTTTTCCATTTATGTAATAAAATATTTATCTGTTAAATTTGACAAATATTTTATGTGAACGTGGTTTTACAAAAAGAGGTTTTAAACTTCGGATTTTAAAAAAATATCTTCTTTTTTTTTGTTGTCTTAAATTTGAATATATTATTTATTGATCTTTTATTTTCAATTTGTGATATATAAAACTTTGGTGAGTAAATTAATTATTTACTTTTTAATAGACATTTCAAAATGGGAGGGGGGTGAATTAAAAAAAACGTTTGTCTAAAATATTATATTCGGTGTATTGGAAAGAGCATAACATTTCACTTTAACCCTGAAAATATCGTAAAAATAGAATCAATAGAAAATTTTTTATAGATTTTTAAAGTTTAAAAATTGAAAAATATTGAACTCGTAAAATTCAATTGATTTCATTAGTTTTTTTTTTTAATAAAAATAATATTTCTATTACTTTTATACAACTTTAATAGTTTATTTTGAAAGTATAATCCATAAAGAAAATAAACAACCCATTTTAAAAGAGAAATTACGAGTTGTTTATATTTTATTCGCAGTTTCGTGTTAGGGGTGTCAAAAATTCCCCCAAAATTCTGATTCACCTAGTGCACGAAGGGCGTGCAATAATTAATCCCTCTGACCCACCTACAGTTGTCTGATCTAGCTGAAATTTTGCATGAGCAATGATTTATATCTCTACAGGTTATGTGGCAAATTACAGCTCTGAACTAATTGTGGTTTCTGTTTTACAGGTGTTTGAACTGAGTCAGGTGTGAAATGGAGCCTGTTGAATGTCGAGTAGTGATTCGGTTTTTGTATTTGAAAGGACGCACACCACAGGAGACTTTTGATGAAATGAAAGAAACTTATGGTGATCATGCCCCATCATATGACCTTGTAAAACGCTGGCATCATGAATTCAAACATGGCCGGAAGTCTGTGGAAACAGCTCCCAGACCTGGTCGCCCCCCTTCTGCTATTGATGAGGCATCTGTCCGTCAAGTTGAGGCTGCCATTTTGAAAGATCGGCGCACTACTATTCACCAAATAGCCCAAGATGTCAAGATTAGTACAGGGTCTGTGGAAACTATCATTCATAATTATTTGCATATGCATAAGGTGTCTGCCAGATGGATTCCCAGGTTGCTCACACCATTCCAGAAGCAAGAACACGTCGAGTGTTCGAGGGTGAAGTTTTTCAAAAGACTGATTACACAGGATGAAACTTGACTCCATCACTATGGTCCAGAGACCAAAGCCCAGTCACTGCAGTGAGTGGAAGTACTTGGACGCACCACCTCCAAAGAAGGCAAGGGTGCAGCGCTCCACTGTCAAGGTCATGCTCACAGTCTTTTGTGACAAAGACGGAGTAGTTATGACAGATTTTCTGGCAAAGGGTACCACCATTACAGGAGCCTATTATGCTTCACTTTTGAGGAAATTAAGGGAAAACTATAAAAATCAAGAGGCGGGGCAAGATCAGCAAAGGTACCCTCCTCCTGCAGGATAACGCTCCGGTCCAGAACTCGCATGTAGCCAGATCAGAAGCACGAGCGTGTGGTTATGAAATCCTTCCCCATCCTCCCTATTCTCCTGACCTTGCACCCTCTGACTTTCACCTTCCGAGCCATGAAGTTATCTTTGAAAGGAAAGAGTTTCCAAGATGATGCAGCCTTGATTTCTGAAGTCACGTTGTGATTGGAGGACCAACCTGGGGTGTTCTACAAAAACGGTCTCCAGAGTTGCATCAAACAATGGGAGAAATACATAACTCTGGGTGGTTCCTATGTAGAGAAAGACTGTGCCAAGTTTCGTTTCTTTACTGCTATGGGAAGTGAGTCAGTGGCATTACTTATTGCACGCCCCTCTTAGACTTGCCGAAATTGTTAAATGTTCTCGATTAAAGATACGAAATTGATCGTTTGTGTAATTTTTCAAGGGAGACTACTCTTACTAAAATTAAGGTTTAGTTTCAAGTAAGAGTAATCTCTCTTGAATCAGTCATCGTGGTGATTATTTTTATTTTTCATTGCAAATATTATCGAATTTTACTCATTTTTTTATTTTTTATCACACTTAAACACGTTCCTGGATTTAAATAAAATTTATAGCATAAGTATATCAAAATACTAAACTTAAAACGCAATTTTTTTTTTTACGAAATTGATCGTTTGTGTAATTTTTCAAGGGAGATTACTCTTACTAAAATTAAGGTTTAGTTTCAAGTAAGAGTAATCTCCCTTGAATCAGTCATCTTGGTGATTATTTTTATTTTTCATTGCAAATATTATCGAATTTTACTCATTTTTTATTTTTTATCACACTTAAGCACGTTCCCGGATATTTATAGCATAAGTATATCAAAATACTGCTACTACATCCCCTTGATTTTTCACATTGAGAACGACGGATGATATATAGAGGATAGCCAGTGCTTTTGAAGAAACAGTAACTAATCCAAGGGAAATAACTGTCTAAACGTGTTGTTTTTTTTTTTTGTTTTTGTTTTTGTTTTTTTGTTTTTTTTGTTTTTGTTTTTTTGTTTTTTTTTGAAAATTTGAACATTGAAAATGTATCCAACTTATAGGAAGATTGTAAGCTTTACAAAGAGGGGAAAAAGGATAGTTGCAGCGGAATTTTAATTTGTATTAAATAAAGTGAAGACTTTTTTATATGTAAGCAAGTTTAAAACATTTGTAAAAAAAAAAAAAAAAAAAGGTGGCGGAATGTTACATAACAAAACGTGAACAATGAAATAATGTCAATCAACATAAAAATAATATCTATATTCGGTAATAACCTCTGGTACAGAGAATTATTCCATGAAATACACTTTAAAAAGTTTGGTCAATTTGCAGTTTACTTCCAACTGAACACTCACTTTTAAAATGACGAGTTGTATAGGTTTTCAGATTTGCTGAAGCTAAATAACATTTAAAATTGTTGCCAACAAATAATTTTCCTGATATTAAGACATTTTGGGGGGGGGTCTTTTTTTTTATTTCTTAATGATTTTCATTGGCAGCCATCTTGTTTTACTTAATTTGAAGAAATAAACAAATTTTGCGCGCATACGCTTTGTTTATTTTACATCGGATGTTTAAAAGAACATGGCGACCATTGAACACCATAAGGTATTCGAAAAAACGATGTCTTAACATTCATTTCTTGGTGCCAGTTTTAAAACTTATTATCCTTTTCAGGAGACCCGAAAACCTATAAAAGTTGTCATTGTAAACGTGAGTGTTCAGTTGGAAATAATCTGCAAATTGACCAAAAGTATTCCTAATTTAATTATTCATAACATAATTACAATATAATAAATATATTTTCTTAAATATTTTTTACATACTCGTTACAGAACGAATATGTCATATTCCAAAAATTACGTAAATCGATCAAGTAGTTTTATTTAAAACTAAGAAAATCTAAAATTACGATTTTTAGCGATTTTACTATTAAACTGCATTGAGCAGAAGGCTAAGTTTTTTCTTTTCATCTTCGATTTAAGTTATCTCCCCTTTCTTATCACCGAATTTAATCACGGTGGGTGAAAAAAAAACATTACAATTTGCTTAGTTATAAAATTCGATTTTTTTTTTTTTTTTTTTTTAATAAAAGAAAGCTACTTACGTGACTTTTGGAGTGTTTAATCTTCGTTCCGTGACTTTTACGTACATCATACAGACTTTATTGTGTATATTCTTTACTTTTAATTGCCGCCATAAGTGCCAATCTGAATAAGCGCCAAAATATTTTACCCTCATATATTTTACGAAAACTGTATTTTAAATATAAATGAATCCACAAGTAAATAAGTATTCGAACATTTCGTGAAAATTTTACCGTTAATTGATTTTTGCTAGATTTATTGAACACATATTTACACCTTAAAAATGGCCACTACATATAGTAATGTGTGTACGACAGAAATGTTGTTTTAAAGCGTCGATTAGTAAACACGATTTTAATCTGGCATTTTTATTTCTGTTCGTTGAAAGTTTTGGGGGTTTTTTTTAATTATTACTAGCAAGGCCACCCGGCGTTGCTCGGGACCGTATGAAAAATTTTGAACATACCTATTATTCTGAGGATAGAGGAATTTTCGATGTTTATGTATCAGTTGCCATTTTGAGCAAAATAATATTTTACCTATTCTAGGACGGGTATTATATGTATGAAATAATTGTACCTTCCCTGGGACAGGAAATTTACAGCACGTATATCGAAAAAAATCCCTTAAATAGGGCAGATAATGTACAACACATATTTAAAATAATTTACATAATTTTCTGTTGTGCTAACTTTTCTGTATCTCACAGGTAAGAGTTTGTTTTTACATCAGAGTGCTATAGTGAAGAAGAACCTTATTTCTCATTTAAAAATCATACTATCCGAATATATCACATGATTTTCGGTTTTAGTAACTTTTATGCATGTCATAGGTAGGATGTTCTTTGTTTGTTTGTGTATAACTCCGTGATGCTCTTTGGAGTTCCTATTTACAATGCCTCCCCATGAGGGCAGAGTTAGACACCAGGATCGTTTTTTAAAGTGGAGAAAGGAACAAAAATTAAAATTGGCCCAGTCGTGAAGGATTTCTTCTCCTATGACTGAGAACAAAAAAAGAAGTGTAGCATCAGAACATATACTACACTTTTATCTTTGTCCGAATGCCAAGAAGTGGGTTTGTATTACTGTACACATAGATTCGAAAAAGTTGTAAAAAACAAATATATAACAAATAAATGTTATCAAAGGCAAGATAAGTTACTTTTCTACCAAACTGGATATATTTTTTGTGTTTTTATTCAATGTAATATGTTTATTCAGCTCGAAAAACATGCAGTGTTTACCGATGTATTGGAAAATTCAAAATGGTGGCCGACTCTCTCTTTAACACGGTAAGTTTGGGAAAAGGTATTAGAAATAATAAACTAGACAAAATACTATTAAAAAAACACCGAATGTATGTCAACCTATGTCACGGTAACATATATTGAGCGAATTTCTAACAGTATTTTGTCTAGTTTATTATTTATAATACCTTTTCCCAAACTTTCCGTGTTAAAGAAAGAATCGGGCGCCATTTTGAATTTTTCAATACATCGGTAAACACTGTATGCTTTTCGATCTGAATAAACATGTTACATTGAATAAAAACACGAAAAATATATCCAGTTTAGTAGAAAAGTAACTTATCTTGGCTTTGATAACATTTATTTGTTATATATTTGTTTTTTTGACAACTTTTTCGAATCTATGTGTACAGTAATACAAACCCCAAGAAGTCTTGCAAAGTGGTAAGTTCCCCAATGCTACCCATCGGAAATCCTTAAAATGTTCACAGAATTTAAAAAGTATTTAAAAGATTTCTTAAATTCTTAGTTCGTCTGCATTTTAGCGATGGTTAATATAAATTACCATATGAACATAATAGGTAATTGCATAAACGTACGCATGAAATGTTGAATTTTTTTTTTTTTTATGTATTAAAAAAAATTACTTATGATTATTTAATGTTTCTAAAACATCACGTGAAAAATATGTGATCGTTGGAAAGTTCCTGTTTTGATGTCTTTAATGAAAATGAGTAAATTTACGTTAGAGTTATCTCCCATGAGCTAGTTGTATATGGGAGATAACTCCATTCGCAAAATTTGGGTTATTGTACCTATTTACTATGCCTCCCCACGGGACAGAGTTAGACACCAGGGTCGTTTTTTAACGTGGAGAAAAGGTACAAAAATAAAAATTGTCTCAGTCGTGAAGGACCTCTCCTCCACCGAAAGAGAACAAGAAATAAAAGTGCAGCATCTGAAGAACAGATACTACACTTTGAGATATTAAATCTTTTATTCATGTTAAAAAATACAGTAAAATTAACGGTGAACAAAAAACTTAGGCACATGGCCTACTCAAAAGGGGGGAATTTTGGGGGTCGTTGGTCATTCTTGTCACTCCAGAACTAAACAAAGTCAAAAGTTTCTCCCAGCTAGTATCTTCTTTCACCATAATACCGCATTCACCCTTTCATATTGGGGGACGTCCTAGTAACTCCCAATTTTTAAAACATTTTTTATTGACGTGTAAAAACAAAAAAGATAACAATAAAATGGTAACAATAATTCATTTGTGTAAAATTTATTTGCTCCCCCACTGAGCAAATTAGGCACAAGGCCGTTTTTAATGTGAGGTAAAAACCAGCTCCCCTAAAAGTAGGCAAAAAGGGGGCACTCTGGTTACCAAAAATAATAATTGTCCCAGTATAGAGGGTTTCCCCTCCATTGACTGGTACAAATTATCTTAAGTGCAGCATCTGCCGGAACAGATACTACACTTTGAGATATTAAATCTTTTATTCATGTTAAAAAAATACAGAAAAAAAATCAACGATGAACAAAAAACTTAGGCACATGGCCAACTCAAAAGGGGGGATTTTGGGGGTCGTTGGTCATCCTTGTCACTCCAGAACTAAACAAAGTCAAAAGTTTCTCCCAGCTAGTATCTTCTTTCACCATAATACCGCATTCACCCTTTCATATTGGGGGACGTCCTAGTAACTCCCAATTTTTAAAACATTTTTTATTGACGTGTAAAAACAAAAAAGATAACAATAAAATGGTAACAATAATTCATTTGTGTCGAGGGAGGGGGAAGAAAAAACAAAAGGTGATTAGTAGGACCCTCCCAACCCCGTCTAGTTGATAGACTGCCCGTTCCACTAGGTTTGTAAAAGGAACCTCGCTTCTGCGGGTCAGTCTCTAGGTGGGGATGCCCTCTAGATGGGGGTGAATGGAGAAAAGAAAATTTTGTGGGTAAGGGATGGAGGTTAGTTTGTATTTCTTTTTCTCCAAGATGGGTAAAATTTAGAGGAAGGGGTGAAAACAAAAATTGCAGGTAAGAGGGGATGGGGATCTTGGAGGCTTCCTAATCGGGGAGGGATGGAACACACACTCAGCTAGCTGAGAGACTACTTGTTTAATTTAACTTTACAGAACTGCGCGTTCCACACCTAGGCGGGGAACACGTATTCAAATTTGGCTCCTCTTCGTACACACAGACTTGCCACATGTATCCATCTTCTGTCAAATGCCGCGCGATGCAGCCTTCTTCTATCACATCTGATCTTCACCCGTAGTTGGTGTTTAAAGAACGCGATCAGATCTTGATCAGAAAAAGACAACACCCCCCGGCAACCTTGCAGACGCGACGTCCAAATCACCATTCTCGCCACGGCCAGAATCGTAACGTAGACCATTTGTCTTTCCCGGTCCCACGGCGGCCTCACGTTGTCCACAACATTGGATACAGTAATTGGGCGAGGATGCTCAGGATCGATGCGAGCCGTCACCCCACTGACATACGACCAGTACTGGCGGAGTTCGCGGCAATCGAAGAAAGCGTGATCCGTAGTTTCCACAGCCGTTGTCCCACAACGGGGACAATCAGGCGACTCCAGAAACCCAGAACTGCATTGTATGTTGTTGAGTGGAAGTGCATTTCGGGCCAATCGCCAGGTCAGAGAGAACTCCGAATTGTTCAGATGACTCGAACCTGGCGCCCAGCTCCACGCGGAGCAGATCTCACTCTGCTGCCACCCCAAACGCGCGCATAGCGGGTCGTCAGCGGCCCCCTTCACTAGATCCCTGTGGAGTTCCCTACGGGTAGCAGTCACAAGGTCACTGGACCTTGGTAGTCGTTTTAGCGCGGCTCGGCACTCTTTCATGTAGGCAGATTCTCCCCGCGGCCTGCGACGGCTCTCGATGGAAGGGTCGAGAACGAGGTCGGGGAAGGCGGCAGTAACCACGGGGTGCCACGGTTGGTCCTCCTGCATATAGTGGCTCAGGAAGGCCAGCCTCTCAGCATCTCGATGACACTTCAAGTCCGGCATTCCCAAGCCTCCCTCACACGGACGTTGAATACAGACCTGTCTGCTCACCCAGTGTCTTCCTCTGTCCCAAAGGAGCGAGGACAAGAGTTCGACAAGAGCTTTTAGGTGTTGTGCAGGCAGGGGAAGTACGGCCAGTCGGTAAAGGATGAGAGGAAAGACGTAAGTGGCGCACGCCTCAGCTCTACCCTTTAAGGAAAGTTTCCTAGGAAGCCACGAATTGACTGCAGCCTCCACCTTTGACCGTACCTCCAACCAATTCTTGTCAAGCTGGAGACCCGGTCCGAACCACACGCCGAGGATCCGGACCGGGCCATCTGTCCAGCTGAAGGGCGCAGGGAGGTTTGCGTTGCCACTCCATGCGCCCAACCGCAGTCCTACCGACTTGTTGCGGTTTATCTTGGCCCCTGTAATTCTTTCGTACTGTGTGAGTGCCTCCGACACGACCTCAATGTCTCTGAAGCCCGACACGAAGATCGTGACATCATCGGCGAACGCGGATACCTTGGCAGCTGAGCCGCCAGGCAGAGCCATTCCGCGCAGGGCCGAATTTGCCTCCCCATGTCTCAGCTTGCGGAGAAGAGGCTCCAAAGCCAGGACATAAAGCAGGGGCGACAGCGGACAACCCTGACGAACCGACCGAGAGATAACAAAGGGTTTCGAGCGCTTTCCGTTCACTTGCACGACAGCCATGGGCTGTCGATACATTATGGAGATCCACTTGCAAAAGTCCGGTTTAAAACCGGCGGCCTCTAAGACAGATGCCAGGAAACGATGGTCGACCCTATCGAAAGCTTTGGACTGATCTAAGTTTATCAGCGCGGCTTCCGTGTCGTCATCTATTCCCCCCTCTAGGATCATGCGGATCAGGTGCAAGTTGTTCTGAATCGATCTCCCCTTCACAGCGTAGTTCTGTTCCGGTTCAACCAACTCGTCGATAACAACCTGCAGCCGATTCGACAGGACCTTGGCCAAAATCTTCAACTCTGTGTTTAGCAGAGTTATGGGCCTGTAGTCGTCTAACTCTTCCCCTCCATGCCCGTCACCTTTCTTCAGCAATGTGATCACTCCCTTGGTCACCTGCCCTGGGATGGATCCCTGAGCAAACCAATGGTTGAACATATCCGTCAGAAGAGGCAGAAACATGGGCGACAGCCTCAAGTACAGTTCGTATGGCAGACCATCAAGTCCTGGCGATCTGTCACAGCTGACCTGCTTCAGCGCAGTAAAGACCTCCTGCTCCATCACCCGGCCCTCGCAACCAGCCGCTCTAGCCGCCTCGAGGCGGGGAGAGTCGGCCAAATAGTCGCTAAACTCAAGGACCGGAAGATCGGGCTGCTGCGTAAAACGCTCCTCGAAATGTTCTCGAAACCCCTCGCAGATCTCCCGAGTCGATTCCAGGGTGCGTCCATTCGGATGTTTGATTTTTGCAATGTATTTGTCCGAGCCACGCCTAGAAACCTCACGGCGCACGTCTGCATCAAAATTGACTGCTTCGTTGCCTATCTTTCTAAGCCTAGCTCTAACTACTTGGCCTTCATAACGCTCGCTAGTCTCGCGTAGAAGGTCTTGCTTAGCTAGTTTCTGACTAACCCTATCACCCTCCCCCGTAGCCTGGGCTAGTTTCTGCTCTAGCTTCTTCTTCGTCTTGGCCTTATCTAGTGCGAGGCGCTGGGCATACTTGACGGAGAAGCTTCTGATCTTGGCTTTGAGACCTAACCACCACTTACTCCCGGTAACCGCCCCCACTAGTGCCTTTTTAATCAATTCTCTTAACTGATCTTGGAAGTCTTGTATCTCCAGAAGGGAGGTGTTTAACTTCCAGTACCCCGCTAACTTAGGCCTATTTCCTAGCTTCAGCCGGGCCATAACTAATTTATGGTATGTCTGGCCTAGCCAAGTGAACGTGGGACAAGATAAGAAATCTACTTCGCCTCTCCTAACTAACATCCTGTCCAAATAAGTATTTGGATAGGAGGAAACACTATTGGTCCACGTCCACATCTCCCGCCCTGGATGCTCGACCCGAAACCTGTCGACCAGACCGCATCTAGCCATCAGATCAGCCAGGCTGGACTCGCACCTCTCCGATCCTCTAGCTCCGCCTCCTACCTTATCTATGTCGGGGTCTAAAATGGAATTCCAATCCCCCATTAGCACTACCCGCTTCCGACAATCTACAAACGCGTCAAGCTGACTGAAGAATGAGACCCTCTCACGAGCGGTGCTGGGCGCATGAACCGCAATCACCCGAAACACAGAATCTTTTACGGCAACATCGGCCACAACCAGCCTACCCACCGCATCTCTATGGACAACGTCGACCGTCGCCGACAGGGTACGTTTAACCAGCACGGAAACTCCCTTCCCCCGCGGGCTGCCATATGCTGAGAAAACCTCAAAGTCTCGGGCCAGCACCTGACAGTCCACAGAGGAAACGAAATGCGTCTCCTGAATTGCAGCGACATCCACTCCCAGGGATAAGAGGTCGTGCCGGAGGCGAGCCGCCCGGCCCGATGATCTCAAGCCCCTCGCATTCAGACTAGCCAAATTCAAAGCCATGGTACCTACCTTAAGGTGTGTTACACTCAGCTCCGAAGTCAGCCGGGGAAAGGACACCGACGTTGTGTGCAATGCTCAAGGTGGTCAGGTTTTTCATGTCCTGACCTTCTCTCACAATGCCGCCGACAACCAAAGGGTAAGTCAATTTAAGGGCCCTATAGAGTGACGGATGGACCAACACTGGGACCCTTCCCTTGCATTGTTTTGCGAGTTCCTCAAGGGAAGGGTCATTTTTCCTAATCAGTTCAATTCCCGGACCAGCCCCTTCTGCGGCTTCCAGCATTGTCCACACGTTGGTTTTGCAGGCCTCAGGAAGCCTGACGAAAGTTGTTAGCCGTGGGGCGTCCGGGAAATTAGAGGGGACATTAACGTCTTTTCCCCCTATCTGTTGGAAGTCCAGCAGAGGTTTTAAATTTTTTCTCTGCCGGTGTGGTACGCCCATTGCCACAGACAGGGGGTCTACAGAACAAAGTTCCTCTCTCGTTTCGAGGGCGAGAGTCCCTGTTGGAGTGAGTCCGTAAGTGGGAGAATCTGAAGGGTCTCTCCCCCTCCCGGGTTCATTCTTTTCTTTCTGGGATGGCGGCTCAATTTGCATTGGTGTGGGGACGAGTGTCTGTGTGGTGTCTGGTGTTGGTGTTGGTGCGGTGTCTGGTGTTGGTGTGATGTCTGGTGTTGGTGTTGGTGCGGTGTCTGGTGTTGGTGTTGGTGCAGTGTCTGGTGTTGGTGCAGTGTCTGGTGTTGGTGCGGTGTCTGA
>NC_136491.1:24950947-25043447 GCF_053919585.1 Euprymna scolopes
GGAAAATCGGAAAATTAAAAAAAAAAGAATCATAAAGCAAAATGTCTATATGTATATATATACAAGCAGGGGTTACCCGGCGTTGTCTGGGTGATCGGCCCCCTTCCCACTCCGAGGGGTAACAAAAAAAGTCACCCCTCTGGATTTACATGCTTGGTACCGGCCTCCCCCCTTCAGGGAGAGATAATCGCCAACCCCACCTTCAGGGTGGAGGGTGCCTGGAGGCTTCTCCCCCCCCCAAAGAAAAAAGTCACCTCCTCCTGGCCTCTTCGCCCCCCCACCCTTAGGGGGGACACCGGCTCCCTCCTTTGGGGGGAGAAACTGCCAAGCTCCCCCCTTTCGGGTGAGAAAATGCCAGGCTTCCCCTTTTGGTGGGGGGATGGTGGCCAGCTCCCCCTGCTTGCCCGTAGGTGGGTGGAGGATCGGACGCCCTTCCGTTAGGAACTCACCCTTGGGGGAGGTGGAAGGAAAGGGTATAGCCCCTCCCCGCTTCGGATAGGATTTAATAAACAAATAGAATTTAAAAAAAAGTAGAATCGATCAGGATCGATTGCGCAAACTAACGGTTAACAGTTTAGTATGCATACCCGAATTACTCTCTTACCTTTAATAAATAAAAAAATAAATAAAAAATGTAGTAAAAGAAAGTATAAGCAAATGAATGGATAAACGGGAACGGGCTTGGTTGCCATAACAACGTGACATACACAAGGACGGTAGTGAACGTGTGTATGTGTGCATGTGTGCGTGTGTGCGCATGTGCTGGGTAGTAGTACTAATAGTCTGTCCTTTGGAGGACAGCGTTTGTTTTCGTGTTGTGTGTAGGTGTGTGCGGCTAGTGCCAGAATGGCGGACGTGGTGTCGGAGGTTGGATTGTGATGGCTGGTGTAAGTTTCGTAATTTTGTAATTTGTAAATGGCAAGTTAGGAAAAAAAAAGACCCTTCCAAGATGGACAATAAATAAGGGCATAATATTTTATGGTAAATTTAAGAACGTAGGAACCATAGTTTTTTAGGAGATGTGATTATTGGATTAACCAATCAGAAGCCATCTGTGGCACACACATCTCTGTTTTTATAGATATATAGATAGATATATAGCGTGTTATTTTAATATTCCTTTTGTTTGGTTTTTGAACTCTTATTAGTTAATTTCTTTGTTTCAAGGGGAGGTTGCTCTCATGGCATATATTTTCATTTCTAGAGTTATTTCCCTTACACCTTTTTCTTTCCTTATATTATACGTTTTGTCTTTTCCTTACTTTATTTAATTGTTTCTTTCTTTTTCCTTTGCGATTATCCTTGAGGTTAATTCCTTGCTTAATGGAGTCAGAGATGGCTTCGTGGCCAGGTTCAAATCTCCCGATCAGTAGTAATCACGTCACCTTCCACTGATGATTCTCAGTAGGATGAAACCCTAATGTCTGTAGGTATTAAAATTGATGGACTCTCTTGTGTTCGATGCATAAGGACCATAAATCCACTCTGTTATACTCTGTTTTCGTTGTCTATATTGCATGCATGATACAAGGTCAGCTCTGTTCCCATAAATCAAGCCGCATGACTCGCAAGTGATGAGTTGAGCAGGTGCAGTTCTTATTCACGCTTTATGAAGATTGGCTTGCTAACATTTCTTCGATAAAAACATTGGTTTTCATTTTTTTTTTTTTTCTTCTGGAAAGCAATGAGCCAATTCATGGACTACCCACACAATGAGTTGTTTACAGTTGTAGTGGGTTGTGTAGAATCATTCACACTTATTGAAACAGCTGAATATATTAATTACTGCAAAATATACTACAGAATCAATGAAAAACTGCACGCAGGTTGTATTATCAGTTTTCTATCTCTTAGGTAGACTATCGACCAGGACCGAAGAGCTCCAACCTGTTGATGAAATGAGTTATTGCGCATCAGACACCAAATTGGAATTTTTCCACCCCACTCGTAAATATATACATATATATCTTTCCAAAAGGCTATTGATAAAATTAATGAATTTGCCCCGACAGAACTTTAATCCAGCGCCAAATCAATACTGAGTTACACAATGCAGCTAATGAGTTTCCTTGCATTTTCGTCCACAAAAAAATTCTATCGTAAATGATCACATGATAAACAAATCTATTCCGTCTCAAGAGACAATGGATAACCCCTGTAAGGGTAGCTGCATGTGAGGCGAGGGTTGCGCAATCTCCCATCACAACTTTCCTGAATCGTCGCTGCCAGTGGCAAGGAGAGGCCCAGGACTGACTTGAAACAATGCCGAGATAAACAGAGAGCACACACAGTACCTGGAATTTCCAAATGGTCACCCATTTTAGTACTGACCAGGCTTAACGTTGCTTAACCACGGTGACAAACCAGTTCCCATCATATCATCAAAGTTAAGCAACGTTGAGTCTAGTCAAACATATGTGTGTGTGTGTGTGTGTGTGTGTGTGTGTGTGTGTGTGTGTGTGTGTGTGTGTGTGTGTGTGTGACTGTCTCTGTTTCTGTGTGCAGTACAGTCTCTACCAAACTATTGTCAATTTTTGGTCTGCAGGTTTGAAAATTGAAATCTAATATATAAAAGGCTATATGTCTGTCTGTCTGTCTCCATATTTTCAAACTCTATCTCCGCTTAAACAAAAAGTAGCAGAGTGCTGCTAGGGGCCGCAAATGATTGGCTTTTTATGGACCGGTCTTTTATGGGTCTTCTAGCCGGTTAAAATAGTTTTTAAGGAGTCAAAAAAGGGGTCAAAATTTAAAAAATCGTTAAGCATTTTGTACATTCATCTTAGTTTATTTTTAATCAGTTCATATGTGTGTCACGTTGGTACAGTGGTAACGTCACCAGCTTTGAATGCTGCAGTTTTGCTTCCGGTTTCGATTCTAGCTGATGGCACCCAAATACTTTTTTTTTTAACTTTTGAAATCACGACTCAATAATAATATATACGAAATCTGGATAAATCAAAATATCATATTTTAGCATATTTTACGACCGGGCAAAATCGCCCCCTCGTCCTACCCCATCCCACTGGTATAATAGGTTTGGATCTGTGGAACAAATTCGATTTGGTTTTTGGCAGTAAAAATAGCTGGCCAAAATTGAAAAAATATTGGAACTTTGCATACGTAAGTTGATTAAACATGCATACCTTTATGCATGCGCAAATATACATTTATACCTTTAACAATGTTATTTTTTAAGTTTTATATGTGCATGAACTTAGCTCAAATGATGACTAATTGTGACTGGAGAGCTATGGGGTGTACTCATTGTCTTTAGAGACTGGACGGAGGCCTGCGTCGCCCTTTGTTTATAAACACATCGGTTAGAGCACTGTACAAGTGGTGGACGGATGTTTGTTTAAATAGACATTTGGCGAGATTATTTACAGGCACCGCTCCCGTGGGTCGATCGGTGGAACTGCTGACTGTCAATGTGATGGTTCAATCCTCGGCTTGGGAGAGGTGCTAGTCTAGCGGCACTGATGAGTTGTGATACAACGAATAGAACTGTATGTAGATGACTATATATATTGAGATGAGGATTGAAAAATACTTTTTATTATTTAGATTGTTTGGACTATCGTTCTGATCTTGGTTGTTTTACTCACAACGTTTCGGCCGATGTAACCTCCAATCCTCTTCAGGTGCATATATCCATACTCAATGATATTGATGAATGGTGGAAAATGTTTTGGTTTGATTGATTTGTTTTTGTTTTGTTTGTTTGTTTTTTGTTTTTGTTTTTTTGCTTTTTTTTTTAAATGAACATAGTCGTTACAATTCAAAACAAAAAAATACAAAAACATCGTATAAAAAAAACGGTACAGAACCGCATTTATTTAAAAAAAAAAAAAATAGGAGTCGGAGGTTACATCGGCCGAAACACTATTTGCGGTTTGAATTCTAATAACTATGTTCGTTTTTAAAATCAAAACTGAAACATTTTCCACAATTTGACAACAACATCCCATGCGGATATGCATCTGAAGACAGTCGGAGGTTACATCGTCCGAAACGTTTGGAGAAAAACAACCAAGATGAGATCGATAGTCCGAACAATCCAAATAATATTATATTTGCATACGGCATAATCATGTTGACACAACGGTTCTCATTAGATCACCGAAGTTAAGTAACGTTGAGCTTGGTTAGTACCAGATGGGTGACTATTTTAGAATATTAGGCGCTGTATGTGCTCTCTGCTTGTCGGTGAGATATTATTCCAGGATTTTTTATACATTCCCATAAAACATCAAGATTTTTTGGATTTTTTTCTGTGATCTTATCACCAATAGTTTTCCAAACATTTTCAATTCGATTCAGGTCGGGACTCTAAGCTGGCCAATCCATAACGCAAATATTGGATCTATTGGAGCTTCATGGCACGGTGCATTGTCTTGCATGAGGATATCAGAATCAGAAAGATTAGCAACCACATGTTCTCTAATCAATTCTCTGTACATTATGGCATAAACTTTTCCAAGAATCCTGACAAGGGGTCAGTTCTTTTTGAAGATACCATGCCCCATAGCATTATACTGACCCCTCCAAATTTTACTGCACTTTTAACGCACTTAGGGGGAAGTCTTTCTCCTTTTTTTTCTTCTGACATGTGGCCTTTTTTTCTGATCTGAAAAGATTGAATTTAGATTCATCACTAAAATGAATCTTTTCCCATTTTTTTTTTTTTTTTCAAAACAAATATTTTTACGCGAATAACAATCTGGCCTTTATATTTTAATAGAAATTAAAGGCTTTGATCATGGACTTCTTGTAAATAATACAACTTCGTTTAATCTTCGTGAGATCGTTTATCGAAATTATTTTTGTCCAGTTTCGGATGTAAAATCCAGGGATATCGAAGCAGCAGCTTTAAAGCGATCAGAACGAGATGATCGAGTGATTTTTCTATCCTCTCGCTTAGTTGTTATTCGGGGTCGGCCCGATTTTTTCTTTTCAGTCAATGGTAAACCCTTTTTTTTCTATTTTCAATAACCCGAAAAACAACGCTTTTAGACCTTTCCAGTATTTTAGAAATCTCCCTTATGGACTTTTTTTCATCATAATGGTCACAAGTGAGCTGTTTTTCTTGTATAGATAGCTGTTTTCAAATATTCGGAGCCGACATTTTGTTAAGTTGTTATCAAAATTGCTAGTTTGTAATGATTTTCCGCGTTCCTTAACTTTTGGACGCCTGTACTTTAATTATATGTAAAAAAAAACTAATATGTATTCAAAATCAAAAATCAAAAAATTATTTTTTATTTAACTACCATTATTAAACATTGGAAAATTCGCCAAAATATTGTTTTTCCATTTTCATATATAAAGTTAGAAGTCATTAAAAAAAAATGATCGACCGTTCCTTAACTTTTGGACGCGACTGTATATTTGTTTAAAAAAAATCTTACATTCCAAACTCCTATATCAGTTTTTGGTCTCCACTTTCCACTGGTATTTAACAATGTTGACTCAGGAGAAGTGTGGTTGGAGATTGCGCAACTCTTGCTAAAAAAGTTTACGGTGGTATCCATAATTTGTCCAGACAGGAGATTTTGACCATTTTTTTTTTTTTTAATGTTTGCATGTTAATATGTATTATTTAGATTATTTGAACAACTGATCTTACCTTGAGTGTTATCGTGGCCGTCGTAAATATACGTGGCCCTCGCACTAAAATCGCGTAACCTGCTGATGTCATGGAATAAAGTTTGAAGATACGACCGGAAGTCCTTTAATTGTATCGAATTGCAGAGGGAAATTACAGAAATTATCTAAAAGTGTCTGTGTTTTCTTTTCTCAAAGACAAAGACTTGTTTTCTATTTGAAAACGTGCAGTTAAGAGAATTTATTGCCGGGAAAATGCAGTAAAGTAATAGATATTTATATTTAAAAGTTTATTCATTTATTATGAACATTTGAAATTTAAAAAAGCTAAAACGATATGTGCTTTTTTTTAAAGATAAATATTTATTTTTCAAATAAATATTTTTAATGAGGTCTTGCCCCTTTTTCTTTTCATTGTCTGTCTTGACTTTGTACTTCGCACCTCTGTTGATATACACAACACGCTAGGCTTCACCCTGACTGAATCCAGAAACAGACGTCATCAATCAGCACACATAACTGATGCAGATTACGCAGATGATGTTTTGTTTGCAAATAACACTGCTGATGCGCAAACACTGTTACGCAAGCTAGAAAAGTCCGCAAATGACATTAGTCTCCACATTAATGCGGATAGAAAGTTTATGACTTTCAACGTGAAAGGAGAGATCAGAGCTCTAGTTGGGACAACACTGAAAGAAGTCGCTGAATTTACGTATCTGGGCAGCAACATAGTTTCCACAGAAAGAGAGATATCGAAATTCTCATCTCAAAAGCATAGGCCGCATTGGATGGGCTATGTTTAGTATGGACTTTAAGGCTAATTAACAAACTGAAAATACAGTCTTTCATAGCAGTGGTAGAGTCTGTCCTTGTTTACGGTGCTACAGCCTAGACACTCACCAAAAGATTGGAAAGAAAACTAGACGGCGCATACACCCGTATGCTACGAACAGTATTAAATATATCTTGGCAAAATAATCCCACGAAGCAGCAACTTTATGGCAACGTACCTGCCATATCTAATACTATCAGAGAAAGACGCCTACAATTTGCCGATCACTGTCTGAAGAGCAAGCATAAATTGGTGAGTGACGTATTACTATAGACTTCACGACATGGACGCGCAAGTAAAGGACGACCTGGATCCACGTACATCCAGCAAATAATACACGACACAAATTGTGAACTTGAAGATCTGGGGCAACTGATGGAAGACAGGAAACTCTGGAGAGGAAGAGTCACATTGGTTCGAGCATTGGTGATGCTGATTGTGTATTGATATTCATATTAAAACCTTTTTTTTCTATTAGAACTTATTTGCTTCCCCACGAAAGAAAAATGTGACACGAGATCATTTTTAATGTGGGGGAAACCAGCTCTCTCAAAAAAAGGCAAAAAGGGCACTCTCGTAAGGACCAAACATAATAATTGTCTCAGTATAGAGGGTTTCCCCTCAATTGGCCGAGACAAATTATCTTAAGAGTAGCATCAGAACAGATACTACATTTTGATCTTGTTTATATAGTTTATTCCGGTTTTAAAAAAAGTTACAATCAATTTTGAACAATTAAAAGTAAAATTTCACAAACAAAAACAAGGCCCTACAAAAATTTTGGGGAGGGGGGTGCAGGGTCTTTGTAACTATGGTAATTTGGAACTTTGGAAGATTATACTTGACTGGCAACATTTACCACAATACCACATTCACTCTTTCCCAGCGTTTTAATGAGAATATATACATTTGTGATTTGTGTGTGTGTGTGTGTGTGTGTGTGTGTGTGTGTGTGTGTTTGTGTGTGGGGGTGCGAAAGAAAAGAGTTTAATTGATTAAGAAAGAGTCTTTGCCCGAAGGCCAAGAACAATAGAAAAAAGCAAACCTTTTTTCTATTGTTTAAAAAGAAAATACAACTTTGTTATTTATGGATCGTGGAATCGCATTCATCTGCAAAAGATCTAGCTTATTTGCATTTCTTTCCAACATTCATCTATATATTAATATGCTTGTCCGTACGGTGTCACGTCATCATCATCGCAAACATTAATTAATGAAACGCGTCATCATCTCAAACATTAATTAATGTGAATTATCTCCCTTTATTGTTCAATCTTTATTAGTTAAAAATCATTAAACCCTTTTATTTCACAAAACTTCCCGAACAAAAAAAAATATATATATATAATTATTTTTTTTTTACTATAATAATTAAATACCTACAGACACTAGTGTTTCATCCTTTCGGGATTCTTCAATGCAGGGTGTCACGATTACTACCAGTCGAACGATTCGAACCCCGCGACACGAGACATCTCTGGCTCGATTAGCGGAGGCCGTATCCATTCGGCTACCATTAACCGTGTGAAATAGCGTTGAATTTTAAACATTTTAATTTAAATGTTCATTACGTCAGACAGACAGTGATCAAATCGTTATACGATGATCTACGCATAAGAGCTAAATTGACCGACTTTAATTCAACTAAAAGTGCTCAACGATAAGAAACGAATTTCTTAAAGGGGCTGTCATAATTATTTTTTTTTTTACTATAATAATTAAATACCTACAGACACTAGTGTTAATAATCCAGAACCATAAATAGACAGTTCATATATATATATATATATATATATATATATATATATATATATATATATATATGAACTGTCTATTTATGGTTCTGGATTATTTTAAAGACAATTATGCATAGAAGGTATCGTTCCACAGTTTAAATAGTATAGTATTTTACTTACATTTTTAACGATGTCTTCTGTAGTACGGAACGCTTATTCTATCTTATTCAGTAATAAATATATTTTTTACATTTAACGCTACGAGTTCGTTTTTTTTTCTTTTTTACTGTGTCACTTTATCTTTTTTTATATTTTTATTTACTTTTGAGTGAGCCTTACATAACAAAAAATATGTTTAGAAATAAATGTTACAAAAGTCAAGAATGACTTTATTAAATAAATCACCAAAGTCACCATTCGCAAATACACTGAGTAACACAGAGTCAAAACATATTTTACGTCTTGTTCTGTTTTGCTTCTGTTTTACGGCATATCAACCCTTTTTCGCGTTATTTAATGCCGAATCGAGTAATTTTGTAACATTTATACATCTTCACGTTGTTTACATAGTTATTACTTATGCTTTGTTCGTTTTATTTTGCTTCTTTTACAGGCAGTCATCATCTTCTAATGCCACCGACAGGGCATGCATATTTAAATACTATAAAAAATGGGCACAACAATTTTTTTTTAATATGAAATAAAACACTTTGTTTCATTACTTACGATTTAATTTATTTAAAGAAATATTTATTTCCTATTTAAAGATTTTCAGTATATTTTATTTAATAAAGAATGTTTCCATTATTTTTATTACATTGTTAGGTGAAGTTTCAGAATAGTTAACCTCCCTTCCTCATATTAAGAATGGCTTTCAGTATGATTCTTACAATAGCGGTATCAAATATTTTTTCCCCTTATTTTAAAGCAAATTATTAAAAAAAAATACAAGACCATTAATTTTTTTTTTTCATTAAATCGCTATTTAGGTGAAGGATCAAAATAGTTAACCCTTCTCCCCATAACCGTTTTTTATGCAGTAAAATACTTTGTTTCAATAATTATGGTTTAAATAAATATTTATTCCTTATTAAAAGATTTACAGAATATTTTATTTAATTGAAATATATATCAATAATTCGACTTAAAAAATATTTGTGAATTTCCAAATCTTCATTGAATAAAATTCAAAATAAATAGAAAAGTCTATTGCATATGTAAAAGTTGACGGTTGCTTATTTAACTTCATTAAAAGCTATCAAAGTCAACCAAGAGCTGCTCAATATTCTGGCTTAATGGATCATTTAGCAAGGAATGAAGATGGTTATTCTGGTATACCAGTTATTCTACCATCTACATTTACAGGAAGTCCTAGGAATCTACAACAGCTTCATCAAGATGCAATGGTAGTTTTCTGTGACCTATTCATTACTCACACGTGTAATCCAAAATGTCCTGAAATATTAAACAACTTGGGGTCATCAGAACTTTCACAAAATCGATGTCAACAATGTCACAATTTTTTTTAAATTCACAGTCTGACTCCCAAGAACCTGCTGACTGACCACTATTCTCACTCCAAGCAGCTGATTGATGTCCCTGTCACTGCCACAATCATCACCAGCACTTCCTGACAATATCAACAGCATCAGTTACGATCGCATTGACCTTCAATAAAAGTTTAAACTAAAGTTCTTTGTTCTACTTGCTTCCATACGTTCATTTTTGTAATATAACAATAAGGAATTTCTTACTGATGTGTTTTAAAAGATTTTAACTACCGTGGAATTTCCACGGGTCCTGCTAGTTTTAATTAATTCCCTATTATTTATTTATTTATTTATTTATTTTTGTTTTCTTATGGGATGATCATCTTTAGTTAACTATTACGTGTAATTATATTCATGCAGATATTCTACATGATTTATACTTGTGTAATGTTTCCATAAAAAGGCTATAGTAAACACAAACCTCTTTATATATATATATATATATATATATATATATATATATATATATATATATATATGTGTGTGTGTGTGTGTGTGTATTTTTTTAGAAATCTTGCCTACTGAACTCCTCCGTCAGTTTTTGGTCTACAGACATGAAACTTAATATCTAGAGTATTCGAACCCATGCGAAACTTTATATTTGGGTTTTAGCAAGGAAACATTGGTGCAAAAGTGTGAAAATTAAAGAAATGGAATTTGCCAGGTGAAGATCGAACGATGGCATTACGCATATGCATGTGTAAGGTAATAGCTATTGTTTCATGTTTTAATTTTTAGCCTTGCAGCTAACATTCTTCATAGCTCAGGCATTAACGTCAAAGGAAAAAGTAAATCATAGGATAAACGTTTTGGTTTTGATTTTGGTGGTGCCGAATAAGTCATTACTTTTTTTAACTTTTTAAATTATTACTATACATTGAGTCCAATGTATATATATATATATATAAAAGAGAAATTGTCTATGTGAGTGTGTCTGTGCGTGAGCATTTCCCTACCATATAACTCTGTCAATTTTCAGTCTACAGACTCGAGATTTGACATAAAGGGTATCGAGATTTGTGAAAATCTTTTTAATCGGTTTTCGGCCAGAAATTTGGCTGTTTAAAGGTCAAAGTTCAACGAATTGACCTTTGAAAACTCTACCAGACTCTTCCGCCAATTTTGGATCTAAAGACTTGAAATTTTAGATGTAGGTTACTTGGACATGAATCAAACGTTTTGATTTAATTTGAGCCCAAAACAATAAATGTTAAGGCGTCAAAACTGGGGATAAGGGTTAAAAAATAAATGATCTCACCGGTCTCACCAAATTACTCAGCCAGTTTTTGGTCTAAACATTTGAAATTTTACATAAAGTGTATTTAGACATAGGGCAAGCTTTTAAATCGGTTTTTGGTCGAAAATCTGGCTGCCAAGTGATCAAAGTTTAAAAGATTTGATCTTTGCGGTTTCTAGCAAACTATTCAGCCAATTTTGGGTATAAACATTTGAAATTTTACATAAAGGGTATTCAGACATGCAACAATATTGACAATGTGAGACTTTAAGGAAGCAACCACTGTTATGGACGTGCGTCAGAAGCAGAGATTCGTCATTGAATACATAGCAAATGTTCATTGAGAATAGTGGTGACTATGTAGAAAAATAAATTCTGCAACATAAAAGGTCGCTCATTTTAATTGTACCACTCGCGTCTCCATGGCTCTTTAACTTTTTTGAATTAAAATAAAATTGGAGGCGTTGAACGACCCTCGTATGACAAAGTGGGACCCAGACGCTCATGCACACTCATCGTTCCTTGCTGACAAAAATATATTAAAAATAATGGTAACTATGTAGAAAAATAAATTCTGGAGCACGAAAAAACTTGCTCTTTTAATGGTGCCACTCCCGTCTTTGTATCACTTTAACTTTTTTGGGTAAAGAAAATAGAAGACTTTACTATTGCAACGACCCAAATATATAATCAAGAGTCGTATTCCCGAACATATTTTCGAGGAATTAATGAAATTGTTTTTGATTGAATTTGGTTTCAATGACATTATGCATAAGTAAGTTGATGGTGTGGTCACTGGTTCTCCCTTAGGCCGACGTTGGAAAATATTTTTGTAGTCTACGAAGAAGGTCTACTATCTGGTTCTCAATAACCATACCTTTACTTTCGTTAAGTTGATGAAACTTTTAGCTTGTTTGACAACGAAATGAGAAGGCGGGCGCTTTTTTCGTGTCCCTTAATAACATTCATCCGGCCCTTAAGTTTACGGTAGACAAAGAAATTAATTCTAATCTTCCATTTTTGGATGTACTAATGATTAATATTTTTTCAGTTTTTTTTTTTTCACTTCCCTCTATCCTCAGCCTACGTTTACTGGCTTTATACACGTTGAGACCTTTTTTTTCCTCTACAAAACAAAAATTCAGTTTGATTAAGACTCTAATGCATGGGGCTTTAATGATTTGTTCAAAGACCTACCTAAATGAGGAAATTAAATTTATTACAAAAACTTTCTGTTACAATGGTTGTCCCCAAGACATTGTGGAATCTAATAAAAGATAAAGTTTCTAATTTTTATAAAATTAAAGAGACTTCCGTTTAACAGATGTTCTATTTACATTTGCCTACATTGAATAGGTAACAAATATCAGTGTAGGTAGAATGGTGTTATTTTATTAATCCACGTGTTTTTTCCTACTAAACACATGTCCTAAATTCGAAAAGATAAGCCTCAGTATAATAACACTATTGTTTATTTGTTTAATGTAGTTACGGTTTGTTCCACATCGGGCGGACGTTGAAGAGATTGGATTTCCGGGTCAAACAACACATTCTATCAAGGAATCAAAATTCAAATTATTCACCATCAGATGTTTTGAATAATAAATACGGTTCGACCATTTGTGAGCACCTCATAAATAACCGCGTTTGTGCCTCTAACTTTAGTGTTGTGTGTTCTCCCTTCCTAGCCAATCACACTCACTCTTTCATTTGAACATTTTAGAGGCCATTTATATTAAGTATTTGATAGCTTCTCTTTGTAAGCAAAAAGGACATCTTTTAGGACTTAATGTGGCTACGATTTGATTCTTTCCCTGTTTCTCCCCCATTGTTGATTCCCTTGCAATATTTCCATGTTCATATTAGTTTTTAAATCTTATTTACCCTAACCTCGATTTAGCTTTGTTGAGCGAGTGTTGGAACCAGTTAGCTAGTCACTTAATTTTTTATTAACAAATTTGGTCCATATATAGCCATTACAAAATGGTGTACTTCAAAATATAAGTCGTTTCTTTTACATCGATAATTTAAGTTCTGACCGCTGTCATTGAACAGGTAGAAAAACTCGACTTGTAATCTTAACAGCTCATATATGTACGAACTCTACTAAATATTTTAGTATCAAGCATTTTTAATATCCATCGAATACATATACATTAGAAGCCAGGGATGCGGTGGCCCTATAATGCTTTTTTTTTCAGGTTATGATGTGGAATACAATGTTTTTGCGGCGTTATTTATAATGCTATTTGATTATATATATGTGTATTATATAATGTACTGTATTTTGTTACTAATTTTTAATGCCGTATCCCGGGGTTTTGCTGTAAAAATAATGGCTTAATAATATCTAATGTCTATATAGAAAGAGAATGGGAGAAAACGTAGGTGGTAGAACTATGAGCGGAAGGGGCAGTAAATGGTTAGATTGAGACATATATATATATAACTACTTCATTTATTCACATAAATTTAATATACGAAAGTATAGATTTATGCGTAAACATTAAGTATTTACTTCAAAAGTGCTCAATACGTGGGTAGAGCTAGTTAGTAATTTATAAAATATATATGGCGATTAAGCTACACTGAATATTCTGCGTTTCATCCAACTATAGGAAGCCTGACGAATCCTATATATATATATATATATATATATATATATATATATATATATATATATAGAGAGAGAGAGAGAGAGAGAGAGAGAGAGAGAAATGGTAAACTATAAGAAAGGGTGATTGAGGGTTGGATCTAGAGCGACAAAAGACTGAAACTAAGAGGGAGGGAATGGGTGTTGGATGCTTGGAATTTCTACTGATAATGGTGTTTGAAAGAAGATGAAACAAACGTCCATCGTCCAAATATAAGCCTAAGACTTTTTCCCCAGCTTTGTATGAAATAGTAACTTGTGTTCCATGAATTGTATACCATAAATCATTTACAATACCGTTATGGTATTTATGGATTACATAACCTGAAAAGGTTGAATATGCCGCACAACTGGACAATCCAAACATAGACAGGCAATCACGGACATACCTGTATGCATATACGTATTGTCGTATGTGTTGATGAAGACTACACCGGACAAAATGTTTTACCGAGAGAAAAGCGTTGAAAGAAAAAAAAATGAACAAATAACTGTTACCAAAGGCCATAAAAGTTACTTTTCTACTTACTTACGTCTTTGTGTGTGTGTGTGTGTGTGTGTGTGTGTGTGTGTGTGTGTGTGTGTGTGTGCGTGTGTGTGTGTGTTTAAATCTTTGAAAGCGTTTATTTCGAGTTAATATTCCTTGAAATCCGATATTGTTACAGTAACAATTTTGAAAACAAAAGAAATGGGAAGGTAGGAAGGAAGGTAGGTAGGGGTTTTTCTTACATAGCTTCACCACTTATCAAGACCAGAGGTCACTCGAGGATAAGGGTTAAAGAGTGTACAATAGTTAATTGGACAATATAGTAATCGTTAGTAACGGAAATTCGGTAAATTTGCTAACTTCAGTGGAACGGCTCATAAAGAACTTGTTTACGTTGGACTTGAAGACAACCATATTGTAGTCAGCTGGAAAGCAGACAAACGAAAGACAGTTCCACAGGTGTGCATTTCTAAGAAAGAAACTTTGTTCATGGAATCTATGTTTAGGTTTAGGCACAGATAAAGAGTGTGAGAAATTATTGATAGTGTTTTCAGCTAGATGAGTGTTTCTTGTGAAAGTTTGGCGAGGGAGGGCCATAGATTGGAGCTCAGACGAACACTTGCCATGAAAATAGCGATAAAGTAGAGACAGACTAGCAACATTTGTTCTGTGTGAAAGAGGTTGCAGGGAAGAGAAAAGAGCATCACCCACTAGGCTACGAAGTCTATTTTGAACTCTGTCAAGGCAGGATAAGTCCTTTCTAGCAGCTCCTACCCAGATGTGGCAAACACAACAGGTGATTACTTTTATTGCCTTTGGTAACAGTTATTTGTTGACTTTTGTTTCACTTTTTTAAAAACTACGCTGCACCTTGTTAAAATGATTATTCTCATCGGTAGAAAAGCATGAAAAAAAAATGTTTTATTAAAATAGAATATCCTAAACAACGTTTTTCATCTGAAAAGTTTGGTCACAACAAGTTTGGATCAAGGTGTGGTTCCATCGTCGATCAAATGAGGTAAAAAAAAAAATTGTGGACAATTTTTTTTTTCTCTGCCATCCAACGTTCTCATTTTGAGAAGCTGGATATCCCCCATATAAAAACTGTAATCTAACTTTGAACTAGTGCGGGGGATAATGAGTTGTGATATCAGAGAGTTGATATATAGGAGGGAAATGTTGTATATTTCTCTCCTAATAATTACTTAAACAAACTCAAGTCCAAACGACATTGCTTTTAACAAAACAATAATAAAGGGTTTATTTTGACAAAAAGGGGGGGGGGCGAGATTGTATCTCAAACTGGAAAGAAAGAAAGAAAGTGTAAATGTCTGTTTAAAGGTGTCGTCTGCCATCAGACTGCAGTCGTCAACAAGTAGCAGTGGGAGGGGTGAGTGAGAGAGGTCTGTATAGGTCGCTTGCTGGCGTCTCTCCTGCGATCGCAGCTGAGATCCCAAAGGGCTAAAAATAGTCCTTAAGGGGACAGCTCAAATCAATGCGGCCTGCCAACAGATTGATCAGTGTGGCCGAATCACCAGGCATTGATCCGCTTATAATAAATAGTTTGTTAACTGCTACATCACCCCCTGCTTAGGCGAAAAGCCCAATGAAGAAAAATAAAAAGGTAGCAGTCATTAGAAAAATACAGATATCCCGTAAAACAAAGCAATAGTACAAAGATTGAGATCACGATTTGGTTTTGTTTTCAACTTCTTCTGACGTCATTTCTACAAAAGTTGTCACGTGAAATTCGCTATTCAGAAACCCACTTTGCAATTAAACCTACAAAATTTATCTTATTCGCAGTTCACTTGAAAACTTATTTTTAAAAAATGCAAATTGAATTCCGTTCCACTGACATCAATACGCATGCGCACCAAACTCGATCTCATGTGCAGTAATGAGATAACCTTGAAAATAAAGGATTGTATAGATATTAAAAAAAAAAGGAAACGCAAGAAAAAAAAAAGCTTTTGTAAACATAGTGACGAGGAAGACAAAGTAATTCTTTTTGCAGACAAAACTATTGTCATTCGGTTTAGATATTTCTCACGGACATATTGTCCCCTGGGAATAGAATTTAAGAAAAGAGAAAATATCGAAAAAAACAGAGTTACAAAAACGAAGCCAGACTATGTAATTTTGTGTCTTCAAGTTAATGTCAATATTAACGCTTCAGCTTTTCGTAAAACAAAACAAAATAGTTGCGACATAATTAATGAACATTCCTCGACAGATTCCCTTCCGTTTGAAATATTTTCTTTTGTTTCGAAATGTGAAACAAAGTCTGTAATTATTGTCACCTTCAGATGACTCGACAGTAACGCATAAGAACTGTGATTAATTCTACAAAACACGAGTTCCCCAGTTCAAATGACTGACCTAGCAAAACAAAAAAAAAGGGTTCAAAAATGTACAACAAATCAATGTTCCTATTTATTTGCCTCCCCACGAGGGCAGAGTTAGACACATAGTTGGTTTTTAATGTAGGGGGAAAATCTATCTCTTCAGAAAGGGGCTCTCTGGATAGAAACAAAAATTATAATTACCTCAGTCTAGAAAGATTTTTCCTCCACTGATCGAGAACAGAAAAGGTGAAGTGTAGCATCAGAACAGATACTACACTTTATTCCTAGCCAAAAACAATATAGCTTACTATTTATGTACATCAATACATGTTTATTTTAACATTTAATTGACTTTGAAAGAAGAAGTCGTGATAAGTCTGAATTAGAACGAAAAAATTGGCAGCCTCGTTGCTTTTAGATTGGCCCTCGATAATCGCTCAAAAATCGAAAATTACGCAAAATACTGATCGAAATCCAATAAGTGTCATAAATCATGGGAGAATATAATGTTCTGCTTGTGTTTTGTTTAATTCTAGTGCGATTTTCGAGAGTTAATAGGAATGTAACGAAAATTACATTTATTTCGTTCTAACTTAACAAATTTGACACTACTTTTCTTTTAAAGTAAATAGACGCTTTAAAATAAGTTAAAACACAAAAAAATATTTATCCAGGTATGTAGAAGAGTAATTTATCTTGCCATTAGGAACTTTTGTTTCGCATATTTATTTTTTTACTCCATTTATTTTGTTGGCTATTGTAAAATCGTCCCATTGCTGTTTCCTTAAAAAACGAATCTGATTTTGATAAGTTCTTAGGACTCTCTTTCATTGACAAATATTCATGCAAAATGGTGAATATGCCGCTTTCCAATATCTTCAACTCCTCTATCTCACGCAAATTTAGTTTACGATCGGCCGAATGAGTTTGTGGACTTATGTCTTCCACGACAACTGCCGAATCTGGGCAATTTGAGCGTTCAGCATAATTTGTCTCTGTACTACAGCGTTCAAAGTATGCAATCCACCTTTTAACCGTTGTTTCCGACTACACGGCGTCCGAATAATACTTATGGATCAAGTAGGTTTAAAGGACCTCACATAATAAGCAAAAAAGGGACATCTTCGGGTCGACACTGGTTGACTTTCGACGCACGTCTATAAAAAGCATAAATAAAACCGAGTTTTTTTTTGGGGGGGGTTCTCACAACATCGATTTTTGATATAGGAAAAGATTTATTTCTGTGGACTTGAAACCTAATTGGTCCATACTTGTCAAACTATTGCTTTGCTTGACCTGTATTTTCTCTGATCAGAAAATAGTAATTTATCAAATGCACGAAATTGAGATTATTTCAACTTTAAACATAAAAAAAATGTCCGGTTCCGTCTCTTGTTGAAAAGACAAACGGTTTCGTCAACATAACGAAAGTAAACCATTGTTTTTTGTTGTTGTTGTTGTTGTTTTTTTTTTTTTTGTTTTTTTTTTTTTTATTAGGATTCATTTTGGATCATGAAACAAGTTTAATTTGATTAAGACCGTGACACATAGATCCTTAACCCTATATGTCCTGGTTGAACTAGTTTGTTTAGTCGTAAATAAACGAATATAACGGCATAAATAAAGTAAGAATTGATACGCTTTGTACGTATTAGTTCAGTACCTGGGTAAATGCCAGTTACCTTCAAATTACAACTGTCCATTGCTTACATTCAGTATGCCACCATTTGTCTCAGAGCGGAGGATTTCGTTTGTAGTCATTAACACAACTTTTTTCAAGCACTATAGATAATAATCAAGGTAAATTTATGAAATGCAAAAATTCCCAGTGATAGTTTAACAACTGAATTTCATAATGAAAGGTTCTTATGGTAAAAAGTCTTAAAATTATAGTATCGTTACCCTTTATAACTAAAATTAACAATAAAAATTTTTAATCATCTACATTATAATTCAGATCATAAAGAGTTAATGATTTGTTCTAAGACTAAACTGGATGGGGAAATTACATTTATCACTAAGATCCTCCCCAACAATGGCGATCAATTAGACGTTGTTCAATTTATCATTTTGCATTTCTAAAAGTAAAACGGCTTCTGTGAACAGAAGACCCATTTACAATTGTCTACCTTGGCCAGGTAATATTAATGATAGATTCGACAAACAAATATCTTTGTGCAACCATATTTTGCTTTGAATACAAACGTATTTTTTTTGACAGGCAGATCTTGACGTATATTCGAAAAGATGTGCTTCATCCCACCGTCATAATAATTTTATTATTTAAATGTAGTTGCAGTTTGCACTACGCTAGAAGGACGTCACAAAGATTAGACACCTGGGTTAAACAACACATGCCCATAAAAATTCATTCAGAAAATTATTTACGGTTGGATGTCTTGAATAATATATACGGGTCATTCATCGCCGAACATTTAATAAATATTCGTATATGTACCTTCAATCTGTGCCTTTAATTTTAATGTTGATTTATTCTCCATTCTTAGTAAGTCACATTCTCTCTTTGATGTAATGGAATAACCTAACATCCCTTCATAGATGAAATGAACTATGGATATATTGGCCCTCTCACGTGACTGAGACTGAAGGAAAAAAGACAGGAAGAGAATAAGATAATATGTCGAGTAACTCTTATGTCACATGTATTCCCTTGTAAATAAACCCCTTTATCTTTCACCCATAACCCCGTGTTTCTTGCTGTATTCTTATTTAAAGTAAGGATATAACACCCTTTCATCTCAAGATTCGAAAACTGTTTATATAAAATATTTGCGATATTCTTTTTAAGTAAAGAGAAAATAATCACGGACTTGAGCCAATCAAAAAGCAACTACATTTTTCCTTTTCTTGCTGTACTTTACATAGTATAATTTTTCTCTTAACTTTACAGAGCTAAACTGATATGCTCGAACCGGTTAGGTTGACCTTTGATGCCTTTTTTTAAGTCATTGTTTCGTATATAAATATTTCCTGTTTATAACCACAATAGAATTTTGTACTACAAATATTATAGCAGCAGCAACAGCAGCCAAATAGCATAACGGTGAGAAGCGCCGAATGTTGCCTAGACAGTCGAGTTTCAATCCTGCTTTGAGGTAGTTGCTAGTTTAGCCGCACTGATGAGCTGTGGTACAGCAAAACATTACTGTATGTGGATGACTATAAATGCTCCCTATATTGGGTTGAGCACATTGGGGAACGAAATAACTGCCGCTAGCGTAAAAAGCAATGCTCTTTGCGTCAAGAAATGGAGTTTAGATCGTTTGGACATTGTTTAAAACATCATTTCGCAAATTCATCCCGCAGGAAAAAATAAAAATATATAAAAAAAGAAGAAAACGAAATAATGATAAAATTATAAAATTTAAACTGATATGCTAATAAACAGAATAGCACAAGAACAAGATTCGTGAATGTGTAGGACATATAAAGACTTATGCAAAGTATGTAAGTATATATAAATATATACACAGAAGAGCCCTGGGATACGGCATTAAAAATTAGTAATAAAATACAGTACAGTATATAATACACATGTATAAACTCAAATAACATTATAAATAACACTGTAAGGCGGGGGAAATACCGTAACAAGGGGCGGGAAAACATGGTATATCCATATTGTAACCTGGGGTTCTACCGTATATATATATATATATATATATATATATATATATATATATATATATATATATATATATTATCATCAGTGCAGGTTGTCACGGTTAACAGATTCGAACCCGGCAACAAAAGCCATCTCTGACTTCATAAGCAATGACTTAATCCATTCGGCCACCGTTAACCGCGAAAATTGGAAACTGTTGAAATTTAAAATTTTATTTATTTTTTATTGTTTTTAACGTCTTTCAGAGTGATCTAATCATTAGATGATGATCTGCTCATACGAGCAAAATTGACTGACTTTTTTCAACTGAAAGTACTCACCATTAAAAAACGAGTTTCTTAAATGGGCTGACATAATTATTTACTATGATAATTTTTAAATGCCTACAGGCCCTAGTGTTTCATCCTTCCGGGATATATATATATATATATATATATATATATATATATATATATATATATATATATATATATATATATATGATTAGACAATGATCTGACGAAATAGAGAAATAAAAAAAGAACAAACCAAGTTATATGTTCAGCAACGTATATATATATATATATATATATATATATAGTAATTTATAAAATATATATGGCGACTAAGCTACACTGAATATTCTGCGTTTCATCCAACTATAGGATTCGTCAGGCTTCTGCATAATATTCAGTGTAGCTTAATCGCCATATATATTTTATAAATTACTAACTAGCTCTACCTACGTATTGAGCACTTTTGAAGTAAATACTTAAAGTTTACGCATAAATCTATACTTTCGTATATTAAATTTATGTGAATAAATGAAGTAGTTATATATATATATATATATATATATATATATATATATATATATATATATATATATTAATTTTATTTATACAAACATTAATGGCTACATATGTGCATACATGTTTCTGTAATCACCCACGTTGGGGGATTACGTCTTCAGGCCAAGAATTACCGTCGAAATTCTTGGCCTGAAGACGTAATCCCCCAACGTGGGTGATTACAGAAACATGTATGCACATATGTAGCCATTAATGTTTGTATAAATAAAATTGATATACCTGCTCTGTTCACTCATTGAGCACTATTTTGGTAGACACATGTTGTTTTATTGGATGTACTTCTAGGAAACTAAACTCTACTGGCTATATATATATATATATATATATATATATATATATATATATATATATATATATATATATATATATATATATATATATATATGGAATTATATTTCCAATCGATTTCATTGATTTTAATATTTAAATCTGATCAATATTTTATTTTTAATCCATCAAAAAAGGAATAAAGAAGACTATTCACTAAATAATTTAGATGTACTTCTATTTTTCTCTCGCACATCGATAGAAATTAAATAATTCATATTTTTTATAGTCATTGTTTCCTTATTATATTTCTTTTAAATGAACGCCATCTTGAATCTTTGAAAGCGCTATGAACGCTGTCATAATATTTTCTTTTTCACGTCATTAATTGTTAAATTACTTAATACCTTTTATTAGACTAAATATAAATACATAATTGTTTGGTTTCTATTTTTAGACATGTACTATTACTGTTTACTGTGATGTCAATATTTAATGTGAGCGATTTGGCGGTTTGATTGAAACAAACGAAAAGCGAATAAGCTTAGAAGATTAATTTATTTGGGTCAAACCGTAACACATTTATTGTGTTTTGTTTTTATTATTAATTTGACTTATAATTCAGGTTTTAAAGACTCGAATAATTTTCTGTACTTTTCAACTTATTAAATAAATGATAATTTGTTATTATACACGACCTAAATATAATAAAGAAACGAAAAAAGGCTTTATTCACTTAGAATGGAATAGACACGATTTATTTTGTACCCAAGTGACACTAAATGCACTTTTCCACACACACACACACACACACACACACAAACACATACATACATACATACATACATACATATATATATGTTGTGGAGACGCCCACTAATTAACATAGGCGGGTGAGTGAGATATATAAAGGTATCGATCACCAATACCGAGGGAGTTCGGCAACGACCGCCAAATAAGCAAGACGCCTATGTTGCCTCCAGTAAGACATGCAACACGCCACCTGCCGGAATATCTCCAACTGAAGTATATCTGAAGAATGTAAATATGTATATAACTTTCCTTCCTAATATATTATTGTATACCTTTACTTTCCGTGTTCTTGTTAATTATTTGTATAGACACAACAATATATATATATATATATATATATATATATATATATATATATATATACTAGCAAGGAAAGCCGACGTTATCCTGGATTGAATGATCAACGAATGTTTCACACGCCCATATTTCTATTGTTGTCAAAATCGGTGAAATCGTCCCTTTTTGCAATCAAATCGAATGATTGTCTGCTCTAGTCGGGAACCCATCGCGGTGCACCAGGAGGAAGTTTCACATGGCTTCCAGCAATGATTTAGTCCACCATGCCGTGTAGTCTACATTGCACTGTAGAAAACCTACTGTTGATTTTATAAAATTATCATTATTGTTGTGGGGTACAAATCACCCCTATTTTGAGAACTAAGTAGAATCAACCAGTCCTATGAATACCACTGGTTTCAGAGACTAAAAGGGGAGATTCATACCATGTTTAACCGCATGATACGAACACGTTCTTCTCATACGACTTTAGTGGCTCCTGTATTCTTTATGATAAATATATATTATATTTTATACACTTTACATTACTTATGGTTTCTTTCATTTGTGACCCCTAGCACGGGTCTACAAAAATTATATATCATAGTTCTATTGTGCTCTGAACAGAAACGTTCATTTTGAACGCTCACCTGTCACATCAGAAAACCTATTATTGATTTTATAGCCGAGCCTTTCTGCTCGTGTGGTAATAAAACTCCTCAAATGAATATGTAATGTGGGAAACAAATTATGGAAGGTTAACTAAAAACAAGCCAACAATCTGGAGCAAATGGAAAGAATAGGTTCGTAAAAAATAGCAATCGGTTGGAATTAAGAATTTCCGATAATAAATATAGGTTGGTGTTTCGAAGGAGCATTTCTATAAGATAATAATTAAATAATAAATAAAATAAATAAATAAAACAGTTTAAAATGTGTCCTAAAGTATTCTAGGCAATCCTATAAATCAAATCCCAAAAGTTGTCATTCACAAAACAGTTTAAAAGCCAGAGTATAGTCATAGAAGTTTTACAATGATCTAGAAGGTCCAAGAGGGTTCTGCAATAATCTAGAATGGGTTGTGGTGCGTATAAATAGGTGTGGAGAGGGAAACAGATCAGTTATCAGCTTGAAACCGATAAGGTAACTCCGGTCCCTGATTCATGGAGAAGTCCAGCCGAAAGAATCAAAAACAAAACAAACAAAAAAGGAAAATAGATCCCCTCACCCTACGGAAAGTCTGAAGAAAATGCCTAATGGACCAGTGGTAAATAGAATTTTGAACTTTTCTCATTGACCAAACACTTAAAAGAAAAACAAAAAAGGAATCTTATTGTCATTGAATTTCGTTGTTTCGTTGAGTAAATAGTGAGTCGAAATCTTGTCTGCTGTCTGTTCTTAATTTAGACTACTCTTCCTTCTCCCTCGCAACCTTCTCTTCTTCGTCCCGATTTTTTACCTGAGATCCATCAAGCCGTCATTATCTTTTAGCTTTGATAGTAGTAGTTCTAAACAACTGTATCTTTTGTTTACAAACCTTTTTCGTTTGTTTTGTTATTGTTGAAAAATAAAGGAAAGTATCATTTTCCTAATATCATATTTCATATCGTTCATATTTTTAATTGGTACTACTTGAAAGTAACATTGGTAATAACATATATATATATATATATATATATATATATATATATATATATATATATATATATATATATATATATATATAATGGATAACTGTGAGTGGGTTCGAATTTCTCGACTGGCACACATCATCACTTCATACACTGATGATTGCGTGCGTATGAATCACTACTGAATGCAGGTATAAAAATATAGTTACTATGCATTTAAACGTATTGTTACACTTACAGAACCTATGTACTGTAATGAAGCCCGTGAGAATAAAACACAATGACTGAGTATCCTGCTACTAACTGTAAATATGACTTGTTTTCAAGAGTGACTCTCCTTGGAAATATTGTAGGAATTAACGATTTTGAATGAAATCTACTGATAATATTCAGAAACCTGCATTAGGTATTAGCAGTCAGTGTGACCATATTGAATTTATATGTGGCGTCTGTGTTTGGATTGCTATAATGTATTTTCTAGACAGGAAAATTGTCTATTTTCTTAATTATTATAGAGATAGACATATCAATACTTGCTACATACGAGCGTTTATACAATCATGATTATATATGTATAATACATAGGGTAGTATCGTCATTGCAATGAGGATACAGACACCAATGTGTGTCTTGAAATCTATATAAAAGTGAAATTGTCTCTCTGTTTGTTTGTGCATGTAAATTTCTCCACTAAACTACTCTGTCAATTTTCAGTCTACAGACTCGAGATTTGACATAAAGGGGTATTGAGATTTGGAAAATCTTTTAAATCAGTTTTCGGAAATTGGCTATCAACAGGTCAAAGTTCAACGATTTGACGTTTGAAAACTCTAGCAATCTCCTCCGCTAATTTTGGGTCTAAACACTTGAAATTTTAGATGTAGGTTACTTGGCCATAGATCACACTTTTCAATTTGATTTGAGCCCAAAACAATAAATGTTAAGGCGACAAAATTGGGGTCAAAATTTAAAAAATTGACCTCTGCGGTCTCTAACAAATTATTCAGCCAACTTTTGGTCTAAACATTTGAAATTTTACATAAAGTGTCTTCAGACATAAGGCAAGCTTTTTAATCCGTTTTTGGCCGAAAATTTTGCTGCCGAGGGGTCAAACTTCAAAAGATTTGACTTTTGTGGTCGTAAAAGTATCGGCTCTGTCTGTTTTAAGCATTTCACGCTTCTTTTACTTAGGGTGGGAACACGGCTTATCAAGGCCCAGAAGTCATTCAAGTATAACAGTTAATGTGTGTTAGGTAGACGGGTAGACAACACTGATGAGCAGTAATGATGGAACATGTGTAAGGTTCAATTATTTAAGAGAACGACTCAACAAGAACTTATTTACATTAGACTTGAAAACGACTGCTATACTCAACTGGGAAGTAACCTCGCAGTATTGTGTTCCACTGGCAAACATAGGAAAGAAACTTTGCTCATGGAATTTTCGTTTAGTTTTAGCCACAGATAGAAAGTAAGGAAAATAATTGACAGTTGTAGCTAGACGAATCTCTGTTGCGAACGTTTTGCAATGGAGAGAGAGACAAGAGATTGCACCTGCCATGAAAATAACGATACAGTAGAGATAGATTCGCAACGTCTCTTCTGTGAGAAAAAAGAAGTACACGGAATTGGTTGCATGTGTTTGCTGGCCGGGGGAAAAAAAAAACGAGACGTGCATTTGCCGGCATGAAAGTCGTGCACCTGTGTGTGTTAATTTGATGAAAAGTTCATCTGCAACTGCGGATTGACGAACAAACAATGAACCATTTTATGTCAAGTCGATTTAGATTATATCTGCGTTGAAAAGATCTTTAAGAAGATTAAAACGAGAGACGAGGATTATGGAGAGATTATGTGAAACGCATTGGATAAGCTTGATTAACCTCCAAACAGGGTAAATTATCATTTACTAATCAATTTGGATGAGTCTGCTTTTTTTATGACATGTGCTATTTAATGCGAAACTAATTGTAATGGTTTTTCTAAATGATTCGGTTAAGATAAACTGCTACGTGACTTCTCTTTCTTTCTCTCTCTCTCTCTCTCTCTTTCTCTCTCTCTCTCTCTCTCTTTCTCTCTGTCTCTCTCTGTCTCTCTCTTTCTCTCTCTCTCTCACACACCCACACACACACTCTCTCTCTCTCTCGTTGAGTTTCTGTGTCTCTCTTGCTGTCTTTCTGTCTCTCTCGCTGTATCTCCATGTCTCCCTCGCTGTGTCTTTCGCCATGTCTCTCTCTCTCTCTCTCTCTCTCTCTCTCTCTCTGCCTGTCTGTTTCTCTCTCTGTCTGTCTGTTTGTCGATTTCTGTCTATCCGTCTCCCGATCTCTTTGTCTGTCTGTCTGTCGATCTCTCTGTCTATCTGTCTATCTCTATGTATGCCTGTCTCTCTCTCTCTGTCTGCCTCTTTCTCAGTGTCTGTCGCTTTCTCTCTGCCTGCCTCTCATATATATATATATATATATATATATATATATATATATATATATATATATATATATATATATAATGCTCCCTATCTTGTGTTGAACATATTGGGAAGTTATATACAAACTGGTAGAATTCTTAAAGGTAAAATCGTTGACCTTTGACCCATTAACAGTCAAATTTCTGACCGAAAACGGATCACAAAGATTTTCCCAAATCTTAGTACCCTGTATATCAAATTTCCAGTCTGTAGACTTAACATTGAAAGAGTTATTGCGTAGAGAAATGTACACAGACACACAGACACACAGACACACATAGACAGACAGACACGTTCACTTTCATAGATATATAGATAAACGCCTTTCCTAGAAACAGCGAGTCAGTTCTTTTGAGTCAAACTGATTTCACGTGCGCGTTCTTGCTGCCTTTTGAAATTCGTTCCTGTCCTACAGCTTTTTTGTCACATGATGATGATTCAAGGAAGAATCGAAAACGTTCGTGATGCATATGGAACTTCCATTATTTTCATATTTTTTTTGTTAGCACAAAAATTGATCATTAGAAAAAAGAAAAAGAAAAATTAATATACAGTCATACACATTTTACTTCTGGATACCGGACTTTTATCAACTTTTCTTGGATTTTACCGTTATTTGATATTCTACTCTTCACTAGACCATTCATTCACGTGAAATCATTTCCCCCCCCCCATTCCCTCTGATTCACTATTTTTTAACTTTTACCAAGTAATCTCTATGGCTTACTTGTAGTTTCATTGAATACTTTGCAAGCAAAATACAATTCCGCATTTTGCTAACTCCTACCCTCTGATGAGAAGGAAGTATTTCTTTCGAAACTCCGCGGACCAAGGACAATCCACTTAATGCGTGTCTCCTTTTTGAAAACAGTCATCAGCAGCGCAAAATTGAAATAATGAAAGAAAAGAACGTTTTTCTTCTTTGCCTGCACTTGAAGCGTTCTGTGCTAATTGAACATTGAAAACAATCACGTATATAAATGGATACGTTTTTAAGGCTAAAACAACGCATTTTTGTATATAAACAAATTTATTTGCTTATATCAGACAGACTCTTCATTGATAAGGATGTGTGGCATCAAAATATATCTGATATAAAATAATGCGTTGTTTTTAGCCTTAAAAACGTATCCATTTATATACGTAATTATTTTCAATTATATATATATATATATATATATATATATATATATATATATATATATATATATATATATATATATATATATACTAGCATTGGTGCCCGGCATTGTCCGGGTATTTGGAGGTGTATGTTGAGCAAAAAAAGAAAAAAGCGGTCAATTTTTTAAACTTTGACCCCTATTATAGCCCCTTAACATTTAATGTTTTGGGCTGGAATCAAGTTATTAAGTTAGATCCATGTCAAAAGAACCTGTATCTAAAATTTAAAGTGTTTAGACCCAAAATTGTCGGAGGAGTTTGGTAGTTCTCGTTAAACTTCGACCCCTTAATCGCCAAATTTCTGGCCGAAAACCAATTACATCGATTTGCTCAAATCTCAGTACCCTATATATCAAATTTCGAGTCTGTAGACTTAAAATTGACAGAGTTATTGCGTAGGGAAATGTACACACACAAATGCACATACAGACAAGTACACAGACACGTTCTCTTATATATATATATATATATATATATATATATATATATATATATATATATATATATATAGTCATCCACATACAGTACTGTTTCTCAGCTCATCGGCTAGACAAGCAACTACCTAAAGCCAGGATCAAAACCTGATCGCCCAAACGACAGTCAGAGCTTCTAACCGTTACGTTATACGGCTGCTGCTATGCGGGCAGTGAATTAATAATGTTTTGACATTGACCAAAATCCTAAGCTCAATTTGTTTACGCAAAAAGCCTCGCTTCATACGTTAATGGTCATTTGTATATTGTATGTAGAGAGAGCATTATAGTCATCCACATACAGTACTGTTTCGCTGTTTCACAGCTCATAAGTGCGGCTAGACATATATATATATATATATATATATATATATATATATATATATATGTATGTGTGTGTGTGTGTGTGTGTGTGTGTGTGCCTGATGGATCCTAGCGTGGATGAAACGTGGAATATTCTGTGTAGCTTAATTGCCATATATATTTTTATAAATTACTACCTAGCTTTACCTATATATTGAGCACTGTTGAATTAAATACTTAAAGTTTATGCATAAAATTTCGTATATTAATTTATGTCATTAAATGAAGTAGTCACACACACACACACACACACACACACACACACACACACACACACACATATATATATATATATATATATATATATATATAATGGGCTTTTATTTAAGGAATTTTTTAACTAATAAAGCTTGGAATGTGTTAGTCTTCTTTAACCAAAGTAATATGAAATTTTTCTATACAATCAGATGCGAATCCTTTTACATGAGATTATTATAACAAAGACAAAAGAAGGAGCGATTCCCTTCCATTAATTAACGATTCGTTAAATGTAAAAGATTAATTTAAGAGGATAAAATCGGAGTAACGTTAATCCTTGTGAAATATGTATTTGTCTTTGCGTGATGCATATTTTTTTTTATTGGTGTAGATACGTTCTTACCTAACTATGGGAAACTGTCCGGAGGTTGGTCTGTCACAATGTAGTTTGGATTAGCCGAGTTAGGTTTAAATGTGTATTTTTATTTATTTATTTTGCCTGTCATGCTTCTTACCCGAGAGCCCCTCCCTGTACCTGGTTAACAAGTACTTTAATGGAAGGTGCTCTGAACTCATAGCACCTGTGCCTCCTCGATGTACATACTCCCGACTAACCCGTCAAGTAGCAAAATCTCTCCCCATCACTGCTGAGGGCTATAGATGCCGCAAAGGCTTTTACTTTAATAGTTTATGCGGAATGCAATCACGTTGACACACCGGTTCTCGCCAGATCACCGAAGTTAAGCAACGTTGAGCCTGGCCAGTACCAGATGGATGACCATCTGGAAAGACTAGGTGCTGTATGTACCGCAAAGTAAAATACCAGGTTGGAAACGTGCGCGGTCTATCCTTCTCTGGAGGGTAGATAGGCCTCTCTTAAGCCGTGATGGCGTCACGACAAAAAATACCCTTGATAACACTGGCGAAGCATCAAGTATTCAAGACAAGACTTGAATTACACTACAAACTCGTGTAGTGAGTTCAATCTCGGCTGCGGCCGCACGTTACGTTTAATAGTTTATTTCCTTGGACTGTTAGACTTTGGAATTCCCTCCCTGTTTCCTGCTTGAAACTCCTCAGCTTAACATTCACAGACAACATGAATTGGAACAAATACATTGAGGATATTGCAAAGAAGTTGAACTGTCTCTACTGTGCTAGAAAATTATTAACACCAGAAAGTATTGTATATCTTCATAAAGCCACAATTCGCTCATGCATGGAATATTGCCACATCAGAGCTGATTCATCTACCACTAGTCTCTCGCCATTAGACAGCTACCCCCAAATAGTCACGGATCCAACAGATACCGCACTATCGAGCTAGCACCAACCTCTGTCCCATCGTCGCAGTGTTGAATTCTTGCACCTAGTTTACAAGTACTTTAATGGAATGTGTTCTGATGAACTCGCAGTACTTGTGCCCCCTCGATCCACATACTCTCGACAAACCAGACAAACAGCAAAATCCTATCCCTTCGCTGATGAGGTTTATAGATACCAGAAAGACTTCTACTGTTATAGTCCATTCCCTTGGACTGCTAAACTATGGAATTCCCTCCCTGTTTCCTGCTTGCCTGGCTAACTGTAATAACATGCAGAAGTTTAAACGTACTGTGAACAGACATCTCCCTGCCCAACTCCCCAAAGTCACCTGTTAAACATGATTTCAAATAGTAGCCCCTTGCATTCCAAGTGGCAATATGCCTTGTTTGGGGGTGAAAGAGAGTAAAAGATGGCCTTTTTACACGTGTTTGCGCATATATGTAAGATGCTTTGTGTTTTGGTCCGCCATGTTTAAGTTTGGAATAAAATCTTCATCGATAAATTTGAATGGACGTACCTCATGAATATCCGTTCTAAATTGTTAGCCCCTTTTTTTTTTTAGTTTTTTAGTTTCTCTGCGGCTAGCAAATCAAATTGTCTGAAGATACTGGCTTTCTGGCCTAAAATGAACTAAACAAACATTGATGTTATTTTTTCTGTTTCCTTTCAAAACTCAATCATTTTCTGCAAAACCAAAAAACAAAGAACAATATTCCTCTACCAAGCAACTAAACGGCATTAATAAATATTCGAAGATATAAAGTGTAAGAATAAAAAGTTCTACAAAAAAAATGACAGAATTCGGCATTAAATAACCTGAAAGGGTTGACATGTTGTAAAACAAAACAACAGAACGAAACTATTATTTTCGTTTTAAATGAAATAAAACGAAAGTTTACAAATTGTTGCAAAGGTTTATATATATATATATATATATATATATATATATATATATATATATATATATATATATATGAAAATAATGGAAATAGTATTCCGACAAAATAGAGAAAATAAAAAGGAACAAACCGTATATATGTGTTCACCAACGTTTTTCACCCAGAGGAAGTCTCAAAATAAAGACGAAACGTTGGTGAACACATATATACGGTTTGTTCCTTTTTATTTTCTCTCTCTCTCTCTCTCTCTATATATATATATATATATATATATATAGTAAGTTATAAAATGTATATGGCGATTAAGCTACACTGAATATTCCGCGTTTCATCCACTTTAGGATTCTTCAGGCCTAAAGTGGATGAAATACATTTTATAACTTACTAACTAGCTCTGCCTACGTATTGAGCACTTTTGAAGTAAATACTTACAGTTTACGCATAAATTTATACTTTCGTATATTAATTTTATGTGAGTAAATGAAGTAGTTATATATATATATATATATATATATATATATATATATAAGATTTTATATATATATATATATATATATATATATATATATATATATATATATATATATATATATATATATATCAAAACAGAACATCTGAACACCAAGCTTGTTTGCGTATTTCCTGCAATGTATTTTAAAGGTTATGAAGAGCTGCTAGCACTTTGTTTTTAGGTGATGTTCTTTGGAATCTGAGTGGCAACAAGTCTCCCTAGATTTTTAATGCACTTCGCTTCTTTCTATAAAAACTGTAATTTCCTTAGTGTTCTCACACCAGCCGTTTTTCTGAATGTCCAGTGGATTTATCGTGGAGTTTAGTCACTTGACGAATCCGGTACTCTCGATATCTTTCAAGTTGAAATTTGAATCTTGATATCATTTTTTTGGTCTTTTCATTCTCCAAGACTCATCACATCCATTCCCTGTGGTACCAACTAATGTTGACATCAGTATATTTTTTTATTTTGCGAATGGGAAGATTATTATTACATTTACTATTGTTTGTCATATGGCTAGAATAAGCAGCAGCAGATGCAGCAGTAGGAGCAGCGAATGCTGTTTTTACATATCGACTTTCGATTAGACAAAATCTACAATCAGCTGGTTCTTTTTCAGTCAACCACAGAAACGACGATATCTACTGCCGAAAATTTGCGCGTACTATAAAAACCTAAATGCAACTGTTTTTCTTTTTTCTTATTCTTCTTCCAAACTAAACACATGTGCGCATGTCACAATCCAGCTAAGCCTCTTGTGTCCGAAAGGTGCGCTCAACACACATATGACGATATACCCAAGCTACTGTACACCCGTGTTGGCACTTATGCGCTTATGTTACCGTGCTAACATTTAGAAAGCCATTCTTAACATGAGGAGGGTGTTTTGTAATTATTCTGTACTTTCACCTAACAATTTAATAAAAAAAACATTAAAATACTATTTAAAAATTCGACGGTAACATAAGTGCATAAGCACCCATAAGTTATCCTAGTTCGACTATAAGAACAAACTTCTTCACAATTTGAATCTGTTTTAATCAGGGTTTCATCAATAAAACAGCCAGGACATGGAAAGGGTTGCGTAGACACGAATACAAAAATGTGGTGAGTTAGTAGATGCGCATGTACTAAAAAAAAAAAAAAAATACAGCATAATCACGTTTGTACACACCGGTTCCCGTCAGATCACCGAAACTAAGCAACGATGAGCCTGGCCAATATCAGATGGGTGACGATTTGGAACTTCCAGGTGCTGTATGTGCTCTCCGCTTATCTCAGCATTGTTGCCAGTCGTCCTGGGCCTCTCCTTGCCACTGGACTCAAGCAGTGCCGATTCAGGAGAGGTGTGGGTGGTGATTGCACAAGCTTTGACATACAATTACACGCGCAGCTGCCCCTGCAGGGGGTATCCTTTGTCTTTCGAGACTGAACGGAGGCATCGTCTATGTACTGGCTTTAGACTGGATCATTCATTTTGCATTCGCCAAAGTCGTGGCTTAGGGATTGTGAACAGAATGCTCCTCTTTGCTTTCTATTTGTTGTTAAACCTATTTCAGTAACTGACTAGCCTTTACTCATTCGTCAATCTCCATTTGATTATGGCGCTAGGAATAGGATGCAGGAGTGAAGTTGACTGGAGACAATTTTTTTTTGGGGGGGGGGAGACTGAAGCTGATATTCCAGACCCTGACTATAGCCAATATGACAAACTTTAATCCAAAATCATGAAGACAAAGAAGACAATCCAGACCGCTAACTGATTCTCATTTAGACAGTTTCGGTGTTTCGTAATCCTTGCTCGTGCCAAAACATACGTACCTGAGAAACTTTCTACTGTTCAACTACCCTGGATTGATTTGAATGGATCCACATGGATTGTTCTGAACTGGGAGAAAAGAGAGCAATATGCTTCGCCTTGTTTCCTGTTTATTTATATGTTGTTTATTTTATTTAAGCAATTGATTGGCCTTTAGCCATTCGTTATCTCCATTTAATTAGACATGACAGGAATATGCCATGTCGTCACTTTAACCTTTAAATATCAATTTATAAATAAAATAGAATGAAAAAGTCGGCGGAAGTGCTTCCTATACGATACATTATTCCGCGGGTGAGTATGAACTAGCGTAAAAGTATATCGCAATCATACACATACTATACACGTGTAGTTATGGTTTTGTTTGTTTGTTTGTTTGTTTGTTTCTAAGCGCACGTGTGTCTCCCTGAGTGGCTTCCGGGCCTTGATAAGTGATGACAACCGTGTAAAAAAAAACAAAAAAAAACTTGTAAATGAAATGTATTTTAAATAAACTAGCAGTGGCGGGCACCCGGCTTTTCCCGGGCGTAAAATACGCTTAAATATGATATTTTAATTTGTTCAGATTTCGTATATATTATTATAGAGTCGTGATTTCAAAAGTTTTTAAAAAAAGTATTTAGGTGCCATCAGCTAGAATCGAAACCGAAACTAGCATTCAAAGCTGGTAACGTTACCACTGTACCAACCTGACACGTACATAAACTGATTAAAAATTAAAAATAAACTAAGATGAATGTACAAAATGTTTAACGATTTTTACAATTTTGACTAATTTTTGATTCCTTAAAAACTATTTTAATCGGATAAAGATCCATAAAAAACGGCGTGTAAAAAATCCAATCATTTGAGGCATTTAACGCCTCTTTTAGTTTCGGAAGAGATAGAGTTTGAAAATATGGAGACAGGCAAACAGACAGACATGTAGTCGTTTATATATTAGATAACGCACGTGTATCGTATCGATATTTGCTTCCCTTTTAGAAAAAAATATTTTTTGATAATGATTTTGTATATTTAATTCATATTTTAAATGTCTTTAAAATAAACGTAAAATAATATTATGTCGAAGTATCATTAATTTTTCTGAAAGAACATCTTTAAACGCCAACAAAAATGTGAATCAAAGTAAATGAAGTGTTCTCTATATATCGATAAAAGTGAACGTGTCTGTGTGTCTGTGTCTGTGTCTGTGTGTGTGCGTGTGTGTGTGCATTTCCCTACGCAATAACTCTATCAATTTTTAGTCTACAGAATCAAAATTTGATATACAGGGTACTGAGATTTGGGAAAATCTTTGTGATCGGTTTTCGGCCAGAAATTTGGCTGCTAAGGGGTCAAAGTTCAACGATTTGACCTATGAGAACTCTATCATACTCCTCCGACAATTTTGGGTCTAAACACTTGAAATTTTAGATACAGGTTCTTTGGACATGGATCTAACTTAATAACTTGACTTGAGCCCAAAACAATAAATGTTAAGGGGTCATAATAGTGGTGAAAGTTTAAAAAAAAACAATTTTTGTTTTGTTTTTTGTTTTTTTCGCTCAGCATACACCTCCAAACACCTGGGTAACGCCGGGCACCCATGCTAGATTAACATAAAAATGTTGTTTTTTTTATATAAATGTTAATACCGGTGGTATAGTTACCATAAGAATTAAGCTTTCTTTTCTTTTTTTTCTTGCGGAAAGCAGCCCCTGTGGTGTAATTTGGTCACACGATGACCAATCGGACTCATTGGCGTAGTAATTTCAACCGGAACTTTGAAGGATAATTTCCAGGCACTTTTTGGTTTTACGCAACAGCTATAAAGATCTTCCTGGCACGGAATAAGAAAGGTGATTTCTCTAACGCTTTTACCAACTTGACATCGAACTATCCTACTCTCCAATGGGGAAATATACTTTTGGAAAACTGTTGGCAAACAGAACTTTTCATACTTCCTTCATGGGGAAACCACTTTAACTTTCAGCAACCTACACCTAACGGTGATGTCACTTAAGTACGCATCGTTGTTCGGCATTAATTAACCAATAGATAGCCGATATGCTGTAAAACAAAACAAAATAAACTATATGTTTGTTTTGCTTTCATTTGATGACCCCTTTTGTTACAAATTATTATAGAGGGTTGTCTTGCAGTCCATACGAAGATTAGCTCCCCTGGCAGCTTAATTAGACTCGTTTAAAATTTTTATTATTTGGAATCTTCGGACTATTGTTCTCATCTTGAATCTCATTTTCACAACTTTTCGGTCGATTTAACCTCCGACCTTCTTCAGGTGCATCTTGTCGAATTCGGAAATCTGGACGGAATTTTGGACAGAACCCTTTATTTACTTCACAGGGGTAGCATACTCTCGTTCCGTCAGCCAAAATTGGATAGAGGTCATAGCTAATTTGCAATTGTATTTTTTCGGTCGCCTACACTGAGAATTGAACCTTCAACCTTCAGAACAATATCACTTTCACGATTGATTTTTTTTTTCAAGTGCTCTTTGCACTCCGATGAATCCAAATAATACGAATAGCCAATCATCATCTCAAAATTTCAGAAATCGTTTTAAAGTTGTTGCTTTAAACGTGATATTTTTTTTTATGGAATGAAATACCGTTGATATGTGCCTCATCTGAATATGAAGTTCTTTTATCGGACCTGAAGCAAACAGTCTCGGCCATTGTTTAGATGATTTGTTTTCTGTCGACTAAAAAATGGCTGATTCTTCCAGTGCAGGTTTTTTTTTTTACACAGAAATCACCACTTATCAAGGTCTGGAAGCCACTCGAGGATAAAGGTTAATGGGTATACATTAGCCAATGTGATTATAGTGTAGTAAACATAAGTAGTGGGAATTTCGTAAATTGGATTACTTAGGGGGACGGTTTATCAAGAACTTGTTTACATTGGAATTGAAGACAATCAGATTGTAAGCTGGAAAGCAGGCAAACGGAAGAGAGTTCCACAGGCGTGCAGTTCTAAGAAAGAAGCTTTGTTCATGGAATCTGCATTTAGGTTTAGGCACAGATAAAGAGTGTGGGAAATTATTGATAGTGGTTTTATCTAGACGAATGTTTTCTGTGAAAGTTTGGCGAGAGGGGACCATAGATTGAAGCTCAGGTCCGCCCTCCCAGGCTGTTGCCTCCCGTTTTTCAGACGGGGGAGTAGGTAAGTTTATTGCTTGCTGTCTGAGGCGCATTTACCGGAGAATACCGACGGGGCTGCTCAGGAATTTAATTGGCTAGCGTGTTCCCCATTTATAGGGGCGTCGGTTTGACTCTCTCAACCTTTCGTTCTTGTCACCCCTTCCTGCGTTATTGTAGCGAAATTCGACAGCCGAAAAATGAGTTTTCATTAAAAAAAAAAAACTAACCACTAATTGTTTTTATCAATTCCAATAATAAGCAATGTTTATCTATCTAATTGTCATGTCACAATTAGTTAAATATTTCTAGAATATTACATAAAACACGTATGACATTATTCAATGAAAACAATGATTTCGTCCATGTTTGTTTTGTCACGTAACAACATTTAACATAAACACAGAGGAGACAAAGAACCTATTATGTAAGCTAAACGTGCTAATTTCTTCGAAAACTATTTTTTTTTACCTTATCGAGTTTCGTACTTTTTGGATATGTTCATCACTGCGACATTACAGTTTAGTAAATATCATTGGCTTCACTCGAAATTCAGTATTTCAATTTTCGAATTTCGCTACGATAACGAAAAAGGGCCAGAAGATAGATGTTTGTCGGCCCGTTTTTCATGCTTCAGTTTAAAACGCGTAGATTTAACGGATGCATCTTGATATTATTTATTGTTTGATTTTTTTTTTCATACTTCTATTTTTTTTTTTTATTTATATTTTTCCGTGTTATTTATTTATTTATTTATTTATTTATTTTTTTCATTTATTTTTATCTATTTATGAGGAGTAGAAATGTTGCTTTTACTTATATTCTTCGACTGATGGTCAGTAGACTACATTCGTTTTATATTTGCGTACGGCCCGAAGTCCTGTGGCGGCTACCATAATGACTTCCGGCATCGGAGCAGCTTTTCAGAATAGACACGTCACGTGATATCCATTTGAAAAGGTCTGCTCCTGGATTCGCCTTCTTGCTTTTCTCGACGCATTTCCTCTCTTTCTCAAATCGGGCGGGACATATAGAAAAAAATAGCATTAAAAATACATCAGTGTGATATCAAATTTATTTGGGAGATCGATTGGCTTTTCATACGAATCATAATTAAATATAACAAAAAATATCAAGTTGGTCAAACTTGTGAAAAAGGAGCGTTATATAATCCTTATGCTTGCTATTAGCTTTTATTTCTCGTGGGTCAGATTGTTCATACTATTGTGAAAATAGAGATGACGAACATTCCATCTTAAAATATATTTTACTATCAAAGACGAAATGAAAGTGATCACGATATACAAGGGTCGGTCCAAAAGTAAAGGCTCCTATTTTTTTTTTTTTTTTTTTTTTTTACATAAACATTTGAAGAGCTATGAAGACGGGAGTACTACCATTAAAACGAACGACCTTTTCTGCTTCAGAATTTATTTTTCTACATAGTCACCACCATTCTCAATGCACTGTTGCCGGAAATTCAATGACGCATCTCCGCTTTTGACGTACGCCCATGACAGGGGTTGCTTTCTGGGAGTCTCACACTATCAATATCTGCAACAGAGCGATGAAATTTTCAGGTTATGAATGCATGCGTTCAGTCATCATAGCAATGAAATTTGCAATCCTCTCTGGTCCATTCGGGCAGAATATCAAAAAATAGGAGGCATTACTTTTGGAACATTCCTCGTATTATACTAGGAGTTTCGACCCATTATTATATCAGGCATATTTATAGTTGTATTACACAGAGTTCGCTATAAATTCCCCCACTCTTTATCTGTGCCTAAACCTAAACGTAGATTCCATGAACAAGGTTTTTTTCTTAGAATTCCACACCTGTGGAACTCTCTTCCGTTCACCTGCTTTCCAGCTGACTACAATATGGCCATCTTCAAATCTAATGTGAACAAATTCTTGATGAGCCGTTCCCCTTAAGTAATCCAGTTTTCAAATTTATACTTCTAACGATTGCTATGATATTGTCCTTTTGACCACTGTACACGCTTTAACCCTTATCCTTAAGTGGCATCTGGGCCTTGATAAGTGGTGATCCCCTTGTAAAAAAAAGTAACTATATATTTTCTTTTTGTATGGAATCGTATTAAGACGCAAGCATTTTCTTTTATTTTATGTCATTCGAAAGTAAAGATCGTACACTTCTATAATATTGTTGAACATAAGTGACAAAGTGTGGTTGGAGCATTGCACCAATATATGTTGCAAAGATTTTAAGCGTAGCTTTTTTTAGTTTTTATATTGCAGTTGCATATTCTTTTCAGGTTACGCTCATATTGAAACGAAATAATATAGTCACTCATGACTGACCATGTATTGTTATTTCTATTAATCAGACTGGAAGTTTTTTTTTTATAGATAAAGATGAAAATTTTCAGTCACAAACACCAAGAGCTAGACAGATTATTTGCTGTAGTATTATTATTCATCGGACTACTGTCCTCATTTTGCGTGTGATTTTCACAGCGTTTTGGTAGATATAACCTCCGACCTTTTTCAGGTGTATCTTGTCGAACTCGGGAATGTTTCTGTCGAACTCGGGAATTTGGACGTAATTTCGAGCGGAACCCTTTATTTACTTCACGGGGGTAGCATGCTCTTGTTTCGTCAGCCATTGCTGGATAGAGGCCCTAAGTAATTCACAATTGTGTTTTTCGATCACCCACATCTTCAGGAGATTATCACTTTTTACAATTGATTTTTCCAAGTACTCTAACCACTGCGCCACGGGTCCATGCGAACAATTCTAGTACGAATTTTAGGAGCCTTAAACCTATTTTTATTTCTAATTGTAAATATCCACAAGGACTCGTAGCGCAGTGGTTAGAGTACTTGGAAAAATCAATTGTAAAAGTGATATTCTCCTGAAAATTGAAGGTTCAATCCTCAGTGTGGGCGACCGAAAAATACATTTGCGAATTACATTGAACCTCTATCCAGCCATGGCTGACAGAACGAGAGTATGTTACCCCCGTGAAGTAAATAAACGGTTCCGCTCGAAATTCTGCCCAAATTCCTGAGTTCGACAGAAAAATTCCCGAGTTCAACAAGATACATCTGAAGAAGGTCGGAGTTTACATCGACCGAAACGTTGTGAAAATCACACTCAAGATGAGAACAGTAGTCCGATAATAATACAAATATTTTTGTATTGTCCAACTTTTGTGATTTGAAAAATCTTCCGGAACAGAAAGAAAATATAGGACACCAAAAATTACTTAAATTGATCAAGTAGTTTTTTTAAAAAATCAAATTTTCTGACTAATCTACAATCTCTCGATGCCATTTTGCAGGACGAAGAAGTGAAGTCCAAATATTAAGTTGAGAAAGAAGTTACATTTCTAAATTTTTTAGATAACTATTGGTTATTCGTATTATTTGGATTCATCGGACTACTCTTCTCATCATAATTGTGATTTTCATAAGGTTTCGGTCGATGTAACCCCCGAGCTTCTTCAGGTGTATCTTGTCAAACTCGGAAATCTGGACGAAATTTCGAGCAGAACCCTTTATTTACTTTACGGGGGTAGCATGCTCTTGTTCCGTCAGCCATGACTGGATAGAGGTCCTAAGTAATTCATAATTGTATTTTTCGGTTGCCCACACTGAGGATTGAACCTTCAACTTTCACTTTCCAAGTACTCTAACCACTGCGCCATGGATACTTATGGACAATTCTAGTACGAATTTTAGGAGCCTTAAACGTATTTTATTTCTAGTTGGAAATATCACTATTTATTAATAATTATTGCGAATTACTGTATATCTCTCTCTCTATATATAAATGTTTTTACTTATTACTTGTATATATTATCTATTGTTTATAATCAATGGTTCCCATATCGTATTAAATTCTATACTAGGTCTACTTAGTAATTGATTATTCCCCAGCATATGTGCTGCTTCTTTGAGTCGTCTTACTCTCCACCATTCTTCTCTGTCTATAATTTTTACTTCGTCCCACAATGGTAGGTGGTTTCCCTTTTCCTTCCAGATATGGTCAGCTATATCTGATTTTTTCAATCTCTCCCCGTACTACAGCTTTTCGGTTTTCTTCTAACTGTACTTTTAATGGACGACACGTTCCAACTTTTGTATAGTTTTCCATATTTACATGGGATCTCATATACACAGTTCTTAGTCATGATTTTTTCTATAAGACTCTGCCACGCTGTTTCCAGAGAGTTGAATCGCTCCTGAATACTGTCCTGATGTCATACGGATTACATATTCGTTGCAGTTTTTTCAGACAAGCCCTTCATGTATGGTATACAAACTGCGATAAGTTTCTGAGTTGTGTCCTTTTGCGTTTGGTCAAGAGTTTTGGAGCTGATGTCATGTTCTTGGGAGAGTTTATCAATCTCCTCTTGATATGCATTGTTGTTATTACATATTGTTTTTTCTCGATTCCTTTCTTTGCAGTATATGGATGGTGGGAGTTGAAGGTTAGGTACTGCCCAGTGAAAGTTAGCTTTCGGTATTCAGATGACATAAACTCCTGACCAATGCACCCATGAACGATAATTTGTTATGTTCTTTTTCCATCATACCGCCTTAAAAATACAGATAGCTATTTTAACATTACAGCAAGCTACCACACCTATAGGGCCTCCCTAAGATTCACAAGGACGGTATTCCATTAAGGCCCATTGTAAGTGCCCAGGTTCAGCATGTCATCCATTGAGCCGATTCCTAGTAGATATAATCACCCTAATCATCGGCAAATCTCCATCATACGTCAAGAATTCATTTCACTTTGTGGAAAAAAAACAATGCTCCCATTCATTCATTCTATTTTTTAAATCAATTTCAAGATTTGTATGAATGTATAGTTGGATAGATCGAGTTCACATGGTCTAGTAACCTTTGAATATCTTCCTGATGGGGCCAGAGTATGAATGTATCATTTACACATCGCAACCACATTGTTGGATTTAGTGGTGTTGATCCTAATGCCATTTCCTCAAATTCCATGTATGTATTAACCAGTATTTAGGTCAATAGTGATCCCATCGCTAGACCTTTTTTTTCCTGCCGATATACATCAGATCCCATTATGAAGTATGTAGTTTCTACATAGACGGTCAACATCTCCATTATATTGGGATGAAGATGTATTGGCTATCAAGTTTCTGCGCAATAACAGTGATATCATAACACTACCAGCAGACAAAATCAATGCTACCGTGTCAATGGATACGACAGAATATTCCAAGAAATTGGCAGATTTAATAGAATCTGGCGGCTACTATAAAGTGAAAAAGAATCCGACCTTGAAAACTGAAAGGAAGCTGTCACAAATCCTCAGTAAGAACAAGGACCTAATACCGCCTGAAAAATACAGACAGCTTGTAAACATTACAGCAAGCTACCACACCTATAGGGCCTCCCGAAGATTCACAAGGACAGTATTCCATTAAGGCGCATTGTGAGTGCCCAGGTTCAGCATGTCATCCATTGAGCCGATTCCTAGTAGATATAATCACCTTAATCATCGGCAAATCTCCATCATACATCAAGAATTCATTTCATTTTGTGGAAAAAAACAATTCATTCTATTTTTTTAATCAATTTCAAGATTTGTATGAATTGTCTTTCTTATTTATTACTATTGCTTTTTTTCTTCCACAAGATATTGAAACATTTGCCGTGTTTGTGGGCCTAGTTATAATGTAAGTGTGTGTGTGTGTGTGTGTGTGTGTGTGTGTGTTTGTCTATGCCAACACGTGCTGTTTCACCCTCCCAGGCTTTACCTTCTCTCTTTTTTTTAAATAGAAATCGCTCCAGACAAGGCATGAAGCCATTTAATATAAGCAGCTAAAACTATTACTTCAAGATCAAAAAATTTCAAACGATAAGTGTTAGATGGAATAGATTCTGATCCAAGAAAACAGCAATTCTTGCATCTAAGAAAAATCGGCCATGGAATGTGAGAACTAAAGAACAAAGTAAGGGTCACGAGAGTTACGCGGTTGCAGAAAGTAAGCCCTAAATCCACTTTCTATTTTCCTCTAGGGCGATAACTTTTCATTCCCACTTTCCGACTCTTGTGTCACATTTCTCGCGGTGGGAGAGAAATAAATACCCAGTGCAGATTTTATTACATAAATGGAATGTTGTTAGGTGCTAATACTCCAGCCAGGAAATAATGGCGACTATCATACAATCCATAAAAATTCGAAAACGGGTCACCACTACTGGATGCTCATTAGACTCTTTAATCTACATCATATTTCTCTTAGTCTGTCTGTCTGTCTGTCTGTCTTAGTCTGTTCCACTTTTTCTTTGAAACTCCTGGACCGAAAAAAAAAATGGAAAAAAACAATTCATTCTATTTTTTTTTAATCAATTTGTATGAATGTATAGTTGGATGGATCGAGTTCACATGGTCTAGTAACGTTTGAACCTCTTCCTGATGGGGGCCAGAGTATTAATGTGTCATCTACATATCGCAACCACATTGTTGGCTTTAGTGGTGTTGATCCTAATGCCACTTCCTCAAATTCCATGTATGTATTGGCCAGTACTGGGAACAAATGTGATCCCATAGCAAGACCTTCTTCCTGCCGATATACATCAGATCCCATTATGAAGTATGTACTTTCTACATAGAAGGTTCACATCTCCATTATATTGGGATGAAGATGTATTGGCTATCAAGTCCCTGCGCAATAACAATGATATCATAGCACTACCAGCAGACAAAGGCAATGCTACCGTGTCAATGGATACGACAGGATATTCCAAGAATAATTGTTCTTTTGTCCAATTAAAATTTACACAATACTTACACTGAAGAAAAAATCTCTAAATTTATATTAAATTTTTCTTCGTCCTTTCGTCTGTCTGTCTGTCTGTCTGTCGGTTTCATTTTGTTCTCAGAAACTACTGAACCGATCTGACCGTATTTTTTGTTGTTTTTTTTTTTTTTACTTTTATTATATGTTGCAACGAACTACATATAATGGTAACCGTTCAATGCACAGGTAGGGATTAATAAGGATTAGCATTTCAGGCAAAAATTATATACACCCATAAATTTGGCATATAAAGCACTCATTCTAAGACAACGTGCTTATAATTTTTGCTCGTTTTTAACGGCTAAAAAGTCAAGTATATTCAGTTTAGTGTAGATTGAAATAAAAATAACAGAAATCCATCCAATAACTATCACTGACATTTATAGGGTGGATTTTTATCAACATATTTATTTTTTTAGGGTTTGATCGATTCTCGGGACAACAGAGGAGAAAAAGTGTAATGGCGCCATCTTGGTTTTCATTTTAACTGAAGCGTTCATCACTACTCACGTTTCACACTTAAAACGCATTTTAAAATATGTTAAACTACACAAAATTCTTGCAGATAGGGAAAAGAGTAACTTACAAGGTGCCTTCAATAATTTTCCACACTTTTTCGCATGGTCATTTTTATCTAGTCGCCTTTAGAAGTAATCTCTTTCGGCTGCAACTTCTAGAAGGCCTCGTGGAAGCCTTCTTTTGTGAGCGTTTCAATGACCCTCATCACAGCCTTTTTCATCTCCTCAATTGTCTCATGACAACAGCCTCCAAGGTTTTCCTTGAGCTTAGGGAATAACCAAAAGTCACAGGGAGCAAGGTCTGAAATATAGGGAGGGTGAAAACTGTCTTGATGTCCATCTTGGTCAAATAGTCTGTGACAAGGATGAAGATGTTGACTGGTGTATTCGTGCAAATCTTCTGCATCTTCAGTTCCTCGCAAATAAGTATGTATAGCCCCACACTGTCATCAAACTGTGTACTTATTGTCTCCATAAGCACACAACGGTCCTTATCAATATAATTCTTTATTTGGCCAATCAACTCTAGTGTTTCGACTTCCTTACTCCTCCTACACCTCATCATCCCTCATAGACTCCCTGCCTTCCTTGAATCGCTCATGCCACTCAAAAACTGAAGCTCGATCCATGCAGGATTGTCCAAAAGCAGTCTGAAGCATTCCATACGTTTCTCTCGCATTTTATTTCGAGTTTAAAACAGAATTTTACTGCATATCGTTCGTCCTTGCGTCCAGATTGAATTTTTAAGAATTCACCAGCTGTGGCAATCAGACTTTAGTGGGATGTATTTCAATTCCTGCTGTAGCTGTTCATTTAAACCCAAAATCATAAAAATTTGGGCAATCATCTCTAAACATGTACCACAATAAGATATAGAATTTTTTAGAGTCTACGACAATTTTAAATGCTTGTACAAAATAGTGTGGAAAATTATTTAAGACACCTCGTATCTTGCCTTTGGTAACTTTTATTTGTTATATATTTATTTCTTTCGTTTTCTTTTTTATTTGTTTTTTTTTAGTCGTTTATCTTCAAATGAAGGTAGCCTTCGATAACACAAGTCACGGTCGTGCGCTTCTAAATATAGGGACAGCTTCTAAGTCTCGTTTCTCAAGCCAACGTACGTGTCGACTTAACACTTTCCTCATTTAGATTCTTGGAAGTTGTACAGAAGGGTTGTTACTTTTTCGTAGAAAGAAAGGGTTGTGGTGTAGATATCCATTCTGTACGCCTCGTTTGGTTGGAAGAAAATGGCTTATAGTTACGACCATATGGTTATATAGCTATAACAACAAATTTCTTCATTACAATTTAAATTAACTTTACCCACACAATTACATGTATTGAAAGTTTCGTAGATAAAAACATGTCTATACATTTTATATTGAAAATCATATTAATAAATTTCAAAATGAATATATTTTCTAATGAAAAAACTAATCAATGGATCAATAAACCTTAAAATGGATCAATCAACCTCAAAATGGATCAATCAACTTCAGAATTGATCAATCAACTCAAAAATGGATCAATCAACTTCAAAATGGATCAATAAACTTCACAATGGATAAATCAACCTCAAAATGAATCACTGACGTCAAAATGGATCAATCAACTTCAAAATGGATCAATCAACCTCAAAATGGATCAATCACCTTCAAAATGGATCAATCAACTTCAAAATTGGTCAATCAAATTCAGAATGGATCAATAAACCTCAAAATTGACCAATCAACCACCAAATGGATCAATAAAATTCAAAATGGATAAATCAACTTAAGAATATATCAATCTACTTCAAAATGGATCAATCACCTTCAAGATGGATCAATCAAACTCAAAACGGATCAATCAACTTCACAATGGATCAATCAACTTCAAAATTGATCAATCAACTTCACAATGGATCAATCAATCTCAAAATGGATCAATAAACTTCAAAATGGATCAATCAACTTCAAAATGGATCAATCAACTTCAAAATGGATCAATCAACTTCCAAATGGATAAATCAACCTCAAAATTGATCAATCAAATTCAAAATTGATCAGTCAACTTCAAAATGGATCAATCAACTTCAGAATGGATCAGTCAACCTCAAAATTGCTCAATCGACCTCGAAATGGATCAATCAACTTCAAAATGGATCAATCCACTTCAAAATTGATTAATCAACCTCAAAATAGATCAATCAACTTTAACATGGATCAATCAACTTCAAAATGGATCAATCAACTTCAAAATGGATCAATCAACTTCAGAATTGATCAATCAACCTCAAAATGGATCAATCAACTTCAAAATTGATCAATCAACCTCAAAATAGATCAATAAACTTCAAAAGGGATCAATCAACTTAAAATGGATCAATCAACTTTAAAATGGATAAATCATGGATCAAAATTGATCAATCAACTTCACAATGGATCAATCAACTTCAAAATGGATCAATCAAATTCACAATGGATCAATCAAACTCCAAATGGATCAATCAAACTCAAAATGGATCAATCAACTTCACAATGGATCAATCAACGTCAAAATGGATCAATCAACCTCAAAATGGATTAATCAACTTCAAAAAGGATCAATAAACCGCAAATGGATCAATCAACTTCAAAATGGATCAATCAACCTCAAAATGGATTAATCAACCTCGAAATGGATCAATCTACTTCAAAATTGGTCAATCAAATTCAAAATGGATAAATCAACCTCAAAATAGATCAATCAACTTCAAAATAAATCAATCAACTTCAAAATGAATCCATGAACTTCAAAATGGATCAATTAACTTTACAATGGACTAATCAACCTCAAAATGGATCAATCAAGTTTAAAATGGATCAATCAACTTCAGAATTGATCAATCAAATTCAGAATGGATCAATCAACCACCAAATGGATCAGTCAAAATCAAAATGGATCAATCAACTACAGAATGGATCAATCTACTTCAAAATGAATCAATCAACTTCAAAATGGATCAACCAACTTTAAAATTGATGAATCAACCTCAAAATTGATCAATCAACCTCAAAATAGATCAATCAACTTCAAAATTGATCAATCAACTTCAAAATGAATCAATCAACTTCAAAATTGATAAATCAACCTCAAAATTGATCAATCAACTTCAAAATGGATCAATCAACTTCAAAATGGATCAATCAACTTCAAAAGTGATCAATTAACTTCACAATGGACTAATCAACCTCAAAATGGATCAATCAAATTCAAAATGGATCAATCAACTTCAGAATTGATCAATCAAATTCAGAATGGATCAATCAACCTCAAAATTGATCAATCAACTTCAAAATTGATCAATCAACTTCACAATGGACTAATCAATCTCAAAATGGATCAATCAAATTCAAAATGGATCAATCAACTTCAGAATTGATCAATCAAATTCAGAATGGATCAATCAACCTCAAAATTGATCAATTAACTTCAAAATGGATAAATCTACCTCAAAATTGATCAATCAACTTCACAATGGATCAATCAACCTCAAAATGGATTTATCAACTTCATAATGGATAAATCAACCTCAAAATTGATCAATCAACTTCAAAATTTATCAATAAACCTCAAAATGGATCAATCAACTTCAAAATTGATCAATCAACTTCAGAATTGATCAATCAAATTCAGAATTGATCAATCAACCTCAAAATTGATCAATCAACCACCAAATGGATCAATCAACCTCAAAATAGATCAATCAACCTCGAAATGGATCAATCAACTTCAAAATGGATCAATCAACTTCAAAATGGATCAATCAACTTCACAATTGATCAATCAACCTCAAAATGGATCAATCAACTTTAAAATGGATCAATCAACTTCAGAATTGATCAATCAAATTTAGAATTGATCAATCAAATTTAGAATTGATCAATCAACCTTAAAATTGATCAATCAACCACCAAATGGATCAATCAACCTCAAAATGGATCAATCAACTTAAGAATGGATCAATCTACTTAAAAATGGATCAATCAACTTAAAAAGTGATCAATCGAATTCCAAATGGATCAATCAACTTCAAAATGGATCAATCAACTTCAAAATTGATAAATCAAATTCGAAATAGTTCAATCAAATTCAAAATGAGAAATAATTAACTTCAAAATGAGAATTTATATAATACAAATAAATTTAGTCTTTATTGTTTTATGTTATCTTCAAAGAGTACAAAATAATATAAGCGTTGCAAAGAAATTTATTTAAAATCTCATTTCATTTAAGTTAATTACAGTGGGAAGTAATCCCTGTACTCTAAATATTAAGTTAGTGCAAGTCTCAGGGGAATATGATTAATAGGCTCGAAGATCATCGCTTCTTACTTGCTGAGTTGTTAAAGATGACTGGCCATCACCCCTTAGAATTACAACAATTGAGTCTGGCATACCTCTTTTTACGTCAGCTTTTATGACTGACCAAACCTTTTCAATGGGATTTTATATTGGATTATAGGGGAAAAGTTTTAAAATTTGGTGTTACGAAAATTCATCTCTCCTCACACAACTTCGTCAATTGAAGTATTACAAAGGGCGTTAACTAAGATAGCAACCCTTTCATAAATTTCATTCGTTTTTCTAAGACACTCTCTGGTCCATCTTTTTGCATTAACTTATTTGCGATGTTTTGGAGTGTAGCCCTAGGAGATTGTTCAATTAATTCGGCCATAAAATTCTTATGTTCTTGTGTAATTTTATATTTTCTTGCTCTTCCGCTAGAGTCCATCTTATTAGAACTCTGGTGTATTGAACATTATGCTGTTGGCAAAGGAACACCAATTTTCCAGGTCATTCTAATTTCCTGCTGTGGCATATGCAGCTAAATTATGTTTGGGTTTTTTTTCGGCCGCCAGTTTTCTTGAAGTAAATCCTCTTTGGAGCTGTTGCTTCTACAACTTTTTTTGTAGAAGTTTCTCCATCATTTTTGCCGATACAGGACTTTCTTCTCTTACTTTTATGGTAGGTTCACCCAATGCTTCCTTGGCCTCTTAGTTGTTTGTATTATATATGTTTATGTGCTGTCCTTCGTGTCCGAAGACAACTTCCTGTGAACCATCATTCTCCACTTGTCACGGTCGCGACTGAGGGTCTGCCAGCTTCCAGTAGGTATCAATCTGTCCTTTAGATTTCGTTTGCCGGTGTCACGAAACCTGAGCTTAGGTCTGCCTATGCCTCGTACCCCATCCTTCAGTTGTGAAAACAGTATCTGTTTTGGTAGTCGGGAGTTCTCCATTCTGTTTACGTACCCGACCCATCTCAGGTTTTTCCCGATGATCAGGTCATACATGCTTGGGAGGTTGGCTTGTGATAGGATCTCCCTGTTGCTGACAAAGTCATACCACTTGACATTTAAAATCTGCCGGAGGTGTCTCATCATATAGGTGTTGAGCTTGCGGGCTACCAGTTTGTACACTGGCCAAGTTTCTGCACCGTATAAGAGTGGCGAGAAGACGATGGCGCGGTACACCAAGCATTTAGTTCTGAAAGTCAGGTCTTTATTTTGCCAGGCCTTCTGTTTGAGTTTTCCATAGGATATGGAGACGTTAGCCATTCTTGTAGAAATTTCCTCGTCCATTTTGTTGTTGTTCATGACCGTGGTCCCAAGGTACTTAAACTTGCTGACATTGTAAAGCTTCTGGTCTTGAATCTTAATTGGATGGCTTGTTGCTGGTGATCCAGGGGATTATTGGTACATCATTTCGGTTTTCTTGATGTTAATCTTCAATCCGAAGGCCTTGGCTGATCCTGCGAAGCGAGTTATTATGTCCTGAGCATCCTCGTGACTATGCGCTACAAATGCGGTGTCATCAGCAAACATGAGCTCCTGTACGAGTATCTTTGTTGTTCTATTTGCGGATTTGTATGCATTGACATTGAAAAGGTCTGCTCCCGGTATAGATCGTATAAAAACACCCTTATCACAATTTCTAAAGGTAGAGTGAGAAGAGGGTTGGAGCGAGGACGCAGCCCTGTCTGACACCATTTTGCACCTCGAACGGATCGGAGAGCTCGCCCTTCAGCTTAACTGAGGCTTTTATGCCTGAAAGAAGGGCTCTGACAAGGTTGGTGAAGTGTGCAGGAGAGTCAAGCTTCAGCAAGACTTCCCAAAGAATGCTTCGATCCACCATGTCGAAAGCCTTCGTAAAATCCACAAAGATCATGTACAGCTCCATATTTTGCTCCACACACTTTTCCTGGATCTGTTTGAGTGAGAAGATCATATCCTCTGTATCTCTGTTTGCACGAAATCCACATTGTGCCTCAGGTAACAAGGTTTCAGCGTGCGCTGTAAGTCTGTTCAGGAGAACACGAACGAACACTTTCCCAGGGGATAAGAGTAGTGATATATCCCTATAGTTACCGCACAGCCTGCGATCTCCCTTTTTGAACATGGTCACTAGCTGTGCTTCTTTGCAATCTTGAGGGACAGTTGCAGTGGTCCAGGCACTCTGTATGATTGTGCAGAGAGTGCTAAGTAGTTTTTGTCCTCCTCGCTTGATGATCTCAGGGTATATGCCGTCAGACCCAGCTGATTTGCCATCCTGTAACATCAGCACTGCTTTGCAGATTTCATCTGAGTCAGGACATCTGTCCATCCAGTGCTGTGTCGGAAACTGCTCCAGGTTGATTATTGCTCGTTCGTCAATGTCTGGCCGCTCGTTTAGCAATGTTTTGAAATGCTCAGTCCATCGTTTTAGAAGCTCGCATTTGTCAGTGCGGAGAGTGGAATTGTCGTTTGCAAGTAGTTGATCGGGATGGCTCACATTTTGGCCCCAGACTTCTCTCATACTCCCATAGAAACCCTTCATGTCATTATTGTCAGCCAGAATCTGTAGTTCACCAGCCTTAGCCATCCACAAACTGTTCTTAAGTTCCCTACATCTGCTCTGGAGCTTGCTGTTTGTCTTAGCGTACTTTGCTTTGATGGATCTAGTGTTCCTGAACAACATTGAACCTCTTGCAGCGTTTCTCTGGTTGATGAGTTGCTTGATTTCTTCGCAGTTCTCATCGAACCAGTTCTCATGGCGTTTCCCAGCTTTTTTTCCCCCAACTTTTTGGATGTTTCATAAACAGTTTCTTTGACGAGCAGCCAATCTGAGTTTACATCTCCGGTTGGTTCAGCAAGTCTCTCATTGAGAGCATTCACCAGCTCTTCTCTTACATTTTGACGTTTCAAGCCGTTGACATCCAGCTTCTTAGGGGTGGTGGTTCTTTATCTTTATTTTCCATCTCAGTTTGAATCATGCCAGGTCATGTCATATACTGCTGGTACCATGTAACCTAGTACTACCTGTCGCATGGTCGGGTTACACGATTAGAGAGTCCGGCTGCACCATTTACTGGAGTGGCAAGGCCTGTCTGGTGAGGAGGGTGGCTAGTTTCCCAGAAGGATTAAAAACAAGACCTCCTTTTTTGGGGGCGGGGGTCAATGGCTAACTAGCATCATGCATATATATGTGCGTGTGTGTGGGCGTGCGTGTGTGTGCGTGTGTGTGTGTGTGTGTGTGTGTGTGTGTGTGTGTGTGTGTGTGTGTGTGTGTGTGTGTGTGTGTGTGTGTGTGTGTCTATAAGCACTGGTCGCATGAGTGGTGTGATTGTTTATAACTAAATGTTTATAATAGGAAGTTTCCCTGGATCTGTGGATGTATTGTTGTTGGGTGAATGTTTGTAAATATACGGGTGCATCTGTGCATCTATGCGGGTTCATGGAGGCTTTTAAGATGTGTATATGTGTTTATGTGTATATGTGTTTATGTATATATTTGTACATAGGCGTATGCTGGTTGGTACATGGATACGGATCTACTTTTCTGTGTGTTTATGAATATAGGTGCTTGCGGGCATACGCATATACATATGCGTGTGTGTATATACGTGTGTTTGTGTGTGTGCGCGCGCGATCGGTTCTATTACACGATCCAGTGCATCTCTTGGTCTGTCATCCACCACCACTGCGGAACCGATCACCCAAGGGCTTGACAGATGTACGTAAGTGTAGCTGTCAGTCAAGACTCTGTGCTGGCCTCCAGGCGGACGCCACTGGAAACTGAACTTCAGGCTAACAGTTCAGGGATCTATGAGAAGCTCAACCTAGACAGAAAAACCAGAAACTGTGACGCTCTGTTAAGACAGTTTGAGAAAGTTGATAACACTCATTCTGGCTAGTCACTGCGACCAATGAGCTGCCGATTCGTCTTGGGCAATCCTTGCCAGTCTGGCGTACCCCATTGGTGGAGAGGGATGAAATGGCAACTGACAAAACCCACTTCATCCTTAAACTATCTTGTCAGCAAATTCCTTACGAACCATGAAACGAAAACAGAAAAAGAACTAATACTGGCGGGGCGTCGCCCATGATAATAAGACCCATAATACACCCAACTTCAAGTTTGCATCGTGGAATATACGAACGATGCTTGACAGGTATGATTCGGCAAGACCAGAAAGAAGAAGTGCGATTATATCGTGCGAATTAGAAAAATATGACATCGATATTGCTGCTCTGAGTGAAGTCAGGTTCAAAGAGAGCGGTTCCATTAGAGAGTCCGGCTACACCATTTACTGAAGTGGCAAGGCTTCTAGTGAGAGAAACGAGTCCGGTATATGTATGTATATGTATATATGTATGTATATATGCATATATGCATATGTATATATGTATATATGTATATGTATATGTATATGTATATGTATATATGTATATGTTTATATGTATATGTATATATGTAAACACACACACACATATACAGGGTGACAAAAAAAACAGGACATTCAATTGTTTTTCTGGGCATTTTACAGTCAACGGAGAAAAAAGGCCAAAGATCCTAGTGTTTTGATGTGATGTTTTGAATATAATAAACTAGTTATGACCAAAGTTTCATTTCATATGCACAAAACACTAAGAAATGGGGCCTAATCAGAGTTGGGCCCGTTTTGAGGGGGGGGGGTCACCCTGTGTGTGTGTTATGTGTGTGTGTATATATATATATATATATATATATATATAATTAAGACGACAAGTCAAATTTCTTACTCATGGGGTAAGTTAATTGAAAACTGAATTAACAATTTACAAAAAAAATCACAATTTGAATTTGATTCAGCCGTTTTGAAGTTGATTGTTCCATTTTCAAAAATTGATTACTATCATTTTGAACTTGAAATAGTATAGTTAATGGACGCGCGTATGCTCAAAAGATGGATCGAGTCTGAACATTACCTTTCGTAATGTAAGGTCCGTGAACTGAAAAATGATATCGTCGCTGGGGTCCAATCAAACAAGATATGTCAAATAGTCAGACTGTCGGTAATGAATAAAAAAATTTACAAGTATCAGAAAACTTAAAAATTATGTTAAAATAGAGAAAAATAAGGAACATGATGATTTGTACTAAAATTCGTTTAATGATTTTTTTTAAATTTCAAATCGGAAAAGTTGTGTGTTTATGCGTTAAAATTGATTAAACATTTCGTTGTTTCATGGATTTTAAAGACTTAAATGCGTTCATCTATAATATAAATATCACCTGTCTGTTTAAATGTATGTATGTATGTATGTATGTATCGCAAAACTTTCGACAGAGACGACTGATTTTTACGAGATTAGTATCATTTTGAAGCTCGACCCTTTGGACGACAAATACAAAAAAAATGTCAAAAAACATTAATTCCTCCACCCTCAACTGGGCACTTTTTTACAGGGAGGGGTCGATTTTTTCGCCGACATTTTCTAAAGTCATCGTCTCTTTTCGATTGTCTAGCCTTAATTTAAAGCTACGTCACTTCCGGTATGTCGATGGGCGCAACAACTAACGCGTCACGTTCTTTTTTTTTTTCTTTTTGCTTGTTTTGTTTTGTTTTGTTTTTTGTTTTCACTTCTTTTCCTCCTTCGCGGTACGGGTTCGAGACTGCCTACCTACTGCCACTTTTTTTTTTTCTTTTTTTTTTTTTTTTTTGCTCAGCACACGCCTCCAAAAAACAGTTTGCTTATAAATTACATTTAAAAAGAATAAAGGAAAGGAACACGATTCGATTTATAGTAAAACTGAACTTTATTCAATCAATAAAAATTATGTAATGTAAAATTACGTTGTTTGAAGGAGAAGACAATCAAATGTTATAAAACGTGAAATATGAATTTAGACAAACAATCATTAAACAATCAATTTAAAATTAAACGATCAATATCAGGTTCACAAAAAAAAATTCTTGCGGTTTTTAAGTTTTGCATTCAGATCTCGGCTCAAACAAAAAATTTATTGATCGAAATAAGCACCATAAGAATCAATACAATTTTGCCAACGTAAAACAAATGCATTTATACGAGTAATGTAAAAAAAAAAAACGTTCGAGTGGCGATGAAGTCGCTGAAGGCATTTTTGATAACGCTTAGGTTTTTGAAGAATTTACCTCGCAGAAAGTTATCGAGGTGCTTGAAAAGGTGGTAGTTGGTAGGTGAGACGTCTGAAGAATATGGTGATGGGAAGTTTCGTAGCCCAATTCATTCAACTTTTGCAGAGTCGGTTAAGTAACGTACGATTGGGCATTGTCGTGGAGGAGAATTGGGATTTTTCTATTGATTAATGCTGAGTGTTGTTATCGAAGTTCCTGATGCATGTCATCCGTTTTGTTGACAGTACTTCTCCGCCGTAATGGTTTCACCTGCATTCAAAAAACTGTAATTGATTAGATCGGTCGCAGACCACCAAACAGTCAGCATGATCTTTTGATGCAACTCTGGCTTTAAGAAATGTCGTGGAACTTCGTCGACGTCTAACTATTGAGTTGAGCGTCGCTAGTTGAACGACAATCAAAAAAGAAAGACCGATGTGTCATTTTCCCTTCTTTCGCAACAAGAACGACCCGTTTTTCGATCGGGTTGTGACTTTTTATCGGAAGTACCAACCAAATCGAGAAACGGGTCGTTCTTGTTGCGTAAAAGAAGGGAAAATGACACTTCGTAACAATGTTTTTTTGTTTTTGTTTTTTTTTTGGTTATCGTTCAATTCGTGAGGCCTCCCAAATTGTTTTGTCTTTCCAATCTCTCTCGATTGGTTGAAAATCGTCGTATACGTTACGTCTAATTTAGAAGCAAGTTCTCGAACAGTTGCGCATGGATTGGCTTTGACTCATTGTCAACATTCGATAGCCAATCACTACACTCATCATTTTCAATACTCTTGTCACCACCACAAAATTTCTTAAACCAAAATTTCTTGTTGCTGGTTGTCGTAAAGACACCCACTTTTCATTGCAAGTCACAACCTGGTAAAGAATAGGATCATTCCTGTTGCATAAAAGAATGGAAGATGACACTTCATAACAGCGTTTCTTTTGGTTGTCAATCAATTCATGACGCACCCATTTATCACATGCTTTTTGTCTTTACGATCTCTCTCAAGTCGTTGGAAATCGTCGTATATGTTATGTCTAATTCAGAAGCAAGTTCTCGAACAGTTTGCATGTATTGGCTTCAACTAAGGCTCTTAATTGATCGTTGTCAACATCCGATGGCCGACCACTACGCTCATCATCTTCAAGTTGCTGACACGAAATTTCTTAAACCACCATTGTGCTGTGCGTTCAGTAGTAGTTCCTGTGCCAAACGCTTTACTGATATCGTGAGCTGTTTCAATAGCTTTTCGGCCTAGCTTGAATTGAAATAAGAAAATTGTGCGAATTTGCTTTTTCCCCCTCTTGTATTCAACGTTCTGAATAGAAGACATAATTGTTTTAAAACGATTGTAATTTAAACGATTAGATCGAGCGAAAAAAAAATGCTCTTTAAAATGATTTAAAAAGTAAAGGTATTAGATCGAAAGCTTATTTGAAAATACATAATTTGAAATGAACATTTTAAATTCTGCAAGAAGATTCTTGTCAACCTAATATTTTTTTTAATTAAAACGAAAAACAATAAATATTTTTTTATTAAATCAAACAAATATCGGGAAAAAAATATTTATTCCGAAATTTTCACTTTGTTACAAACATTTATGTTGTAAAAAAAAAGTCGTATTAAGAAAAGAAACGCATTTCATATTATGACAACTTTTATTCATTTTTTTTAATGTTTAGATAATTAATTATTTATTTTGTTTTGTCCGAATTTTCTTAATAATTTTAAGTCATATATTTTCACCTGACAACTTTCATTTCAGAATTGGGCTTTGTTACAAATGTAATCCTCACTTCTCAAAAGCAAACATCGAGAGAACAGATTATTATCAAGGCCATTATCATCTCTCGACCGTAATCGAGATGATGGAGTTCAAAAGCTCACGGCAGGTATCTCGTTCCCGCATGACTGCTTCCAGGTCCCGTCTCTCAACATTGGCATCTTGGTATGTGAGCATTCTACTTCTGGAGTGATTAGTAAGGTTTCACAGAAAAAGGAAAGGAATAACTTCATTTACTGCTCTAGAACAATGGCCTGCAAATTGAACACATGTTACTTTCACAACAGATTATACAAACGGAAGTTCGCCATAAATGCGTTGTTTGGCTGGATGGATCTTTCGTGGGAGATTTGGGGTTTTCATGAAAAGACGGTTATATGAACCATTCAAGCGTGTTTCCAACGTTTCGGAAACTATCCATGTTTCCGAACTATAGAAGTGGATGGATTATATTATCGATTCAAATTTTTTTTTTTTTATGTAATTGTTGAGATGTGATGTTAATGCGCAAATCATGTCTCGTGTAAAAATCTTGGAATGAGGATACGATGAAGGGTCCTGGGTACTTAAAACCATTCTTCTTTTTAGTGGCGTTTTCTTCATTGTTTTGATACCGTGATCTGAACTGAAGCAAATGCATTCATTTATATATCCATTTTTAGTCTCATTGAGGCACAATATAACAGAGGCTTGCTCAAGAGATTGTAAAAGAGATAAAGCATTTACAAGGGCTGACTAATCAGTTCACTGTCTTCGGCGAAATTCGTACTGGTCAGGTATGACCTCTAATCTCATCCGAGTCACTATTCTGATTAACAATAACCAGACGTGACCTTTTCAATACAGTAGGACCCGTTGGTTTGCAATGGCCAGTCTTCCATTGTGGTCAATGCTTGTTAGTTTCTCTCGCGTCAGGGTTGATATGCCGTCGTCTTGCTGGTGGGTCCTCGTGAGGAAAAAATCAGTAATTCACAAATTCCCCTTCCGGTTGGAAGGCACTCAATGCACAGAGGAAATACAACAAAACTCAGCTTCTTCTAGTCCACTGATTAATTTTCACCCAAATATATATATATATATATATATATATATATATATATATATATATATATATATATATATAATTAATAAATAAAAAATAAAAATACGAAAGAATAGGTTAAAACGGAAAACTATCTTTACATAACACCAAAAGATGGAGGAAGTAAGGAAGCATGGCTGTGGAAATCTTTTTACCCGAATACCATGTCCAACATTTTAAAAATATACCATTTGTTGTAAATCTAATGGATAAACATCTGAAGAAGTTGGTGAGGACAGGATATTTTTACGGAAACATAAATCGTAAAATTGCTAACTCATTAATGGAACGGCTGTAATGGAAAAATCCAGGAAATAAACGAAGGTTATAAAAAGAAAACGTGAGTCTTTGCATTTTCAACAAAATTTTTAACCATATATATATATATATATATATATATATATATATATATATATATATATATATATATATATATATATATATATATATATACTGTATACAATGAGTTTTTAGGCCTTCCCACTTTCTTCCTCTCTTTGTAGTGCGGCATTAGTAATACGGGGCGTCGTGGAGAGTTCACCGCATATGTTTTCGTTCAATCGTTTAAGTGGCATTGTGTTGATGGATAAGATGAATATAACACAATCATTTATTATTTTGTGATTTTCTCTCAGCAAGGATTTTTGCTGTCGCCCTGGCGCACCATCTTCTATACTATAAATCTCACCTGTCTGTTTAAATGTATGTATGTATGCCTACAACTTTCGACAGAGTCAACGGATTTTCACGATATCGGTATCATTTTGAAGCTCGATCCTTCGGATGACAAATATTGCATTAATTTCTTCACCCTCAACTGGGCACTTTTCTACGGGGTAGGGTCGCTTTATGCGCCGATATTTTCGAAAGAATAGGTTAAAACGGAAAACTATCTTTACATAACACCAAAAGATGGAGGAAGTAAGGAAGCATGGCTGTGGAAATCTTTTTACCCGAATTATCGATTGTCTAGTCTTAATTTAAACCTACGTCACTTCCGGTTCGGCGATGGGCGCAACAGCAAAAACATCAGGGTTTTTTCGCATTATTTTCCTCCTTCAGGGTACGAGTTTGAGCCTGCTTGTCTACTACCACTTTTTCTTTTCTTTTTTTTTAACTCAACATATTTAATAAAGGGTTACGCTTGCCTGCTTTTTATAGTTAATTTTAAGTTTTCGCTCCCTCCATTGGGGAGCCTAACGGTCCTTCGGGTCAGTCATGTCACAATGTAGACAGCCACAACTGAAGAAAAAGTGGTCTTTCACCAAGACAATGTCCTCTGTCAAAAAATCGCAACGATTGCAAAACTTCCGATTACTTCTGAACACATGCTCTTAAGATTTGGCTCCAGAGGCTATTTACAAACCTCAAACAAATACCCAGGGGAAAGAGATTTCGCTTAAATGAAAAAATAATATTAGAAACTGGGGCGTATTTTGTGCTCGAAGACAACTCGTTCAATAAAAAGTTATTAAGTTATTAGAAAAGCGTTGAAATCAGTGTGTTTCTATAATAGAGACTGTGTTAGCGAAGCAAGTCAAATTTTGCTTGATTGGTAAAGTCTGGCACTTGAGTGGTGCGTTAACATCTATGTGAGCATTTAGAGAAAGAGCGACTCTTTCTTTACACCATTGCCAGTTACACAAACACATGCAAATTAAATGACTAAATAATAATTAACACTCTTCCCATATAAGAATTAGGAACACTAAGGCTAATATAGGAGTAAAAAGGTTTATATATAACTAGCGGGAACGAACAGCGGACTCTTTCATCTTCTCTATATAAATAAAATGAACTCATTTTTCCCCTCCGACTTTGACATTTATAGGACTGCACCTGTATACATTTGGTGCAGCCGTATCATTCACAAACTGAATCGCGACATCTGTCGTATGTTATAGGCTTATTAGCTGTCCAGTATCTTGCTGATCAGAGTTTCCTATATTCTGTCTGGTGAGAGTCCACTGTAAAAATCGGTTACATTTAATGGAAGTAGTAAAGTATACTCTCTCTAACAAATTCATCCTACCACCGCCACTCAATTACACCGTTCCAGAACGTTCACAGGAGACATTTAAAACCGATCACCGGTTAGAATTTATCTAAAAACTGGTCTGGACTTACGCTGAAACGAACCACGGTTACTTTGCCATTGAATAGCATAAAACATAAACACAATTTATAAAGCATTTATTATAACAATATTAAATTAAAACAGAACACAATCCGTTACCTGGAATTGAATTCACAATTACATTACTTCGATTTCGTTATAACCCGCATGGTTAGAGTTTTATGAAAACCTGGATTTACATTTACGTGAAACGCACCAAACTTACTTTCACAAACACAACTTCCGTTTTGCTCTTTCCTTCCGTTCTTTTATTTTCTTTCTTTCTTTCTTTGTAAGGACATGTTTTCGTTGCCATAGTAACAACTTTTTATCGAGATTGTTTCACTGTTTATGAATATTGAAATAAAATACATTACTACACATTAATAATATCTCACTTTTAATCAGTTTATCGACTTTTGAAAACTTTTTGTACTCTTTTTAAATGACAACGTTAATGTTTATTATTATTGAAATAAAATACATAACTACACATTAATAATATCTCACTTTTAATCACTTTTATCGACTTCTTAAAACTTTTCTTACTCTTTTTAAATGACAACGTTAATGTTTATGAATATTGAAATAAAATACATTACTAAACATTTATTAATAGCTTTTTTTTTTTTGGTTTTACTGTTTATGTCTCACTTTTATCGACTTTTTCTTTTTTAATTGCATTTTCTTAAAATGAATATTAAAATAATTTCCAAACTTTTTTTTGGTTTTTAGTTTTCTGTGTTGAATTAAACTTTTTTTTTTTTTTTCATTATAATTTTCCCTTACAACAATAGTTATCGACCCCGGTTCTTTGCCTGACAAACGACATCTGTCGGCGGTTCTTGAAACTAAATTACACGCATTAGCTCCATGTTACTGACATGCAGAAGTGCCAATGGTGCCATACCTGTTATTCTAAATTAACACTCTTAGCTAATTCCGTAAAATGTGATTCTACTTTTTTAGGGGCATTTGCACCCTCCCCATGTTAAGAATGGCTTCTTAAATAATAACGTTATTACAGCACGAAAAAAACATTACGCTTTAATCTTAGAAATACGATTACAAATATAGCGCGGATAAACAGTGCACTAGCGCGGATAATCAGTGCACTAGCACCCATTTTCTTACTAATAAATGTTTAGTAATTATTTTTCTTTTAACATTAATTAAACGTAAGTATTATTGCAATATTCAATAAGATATTATTAATAAATGTGTAGTAATGTCTTTTATTTCAATATTCAATATAAGAATAATTTCAATATTTCATATATATGATATTTCAATATCAGACAATAAAAAGTCGATAACATTGACACATGAACAGTAAAAAAAAAGATATTAATAAATGTTTACTAATGTATTTTATTTCAATATTCATAAACATTAACGTTGTCATTTAAAAAGAGTAAGAACAGTTTTAAGATGTCGATAAAACTGATTAAAAATGTGTAGTAATGTATTTTATTTCAATATTCATAAACAGTGAAACAATGTCGATAAAAAGTTGTTGATTGTTTTTTTTTTGCAACCAGAAAAACAAGTCGACAATGGGAACATTATGAACAGTCTCAGGAAGACACTTCTGGTACTTTATTCTTTTGTTTTGATTTACTCAAAACCGCACACACCTCGAAACATCCGAGCAACGCCGGGTACCCCTGCTAGTTTATAATATATTGATGTTGACATTCTGTGGATGTTCAGAGACGCCTTGATATTATTGTAGCTCTTTTGTTAAAACTGCAAAAGTGTATCTCGGTGATAAAATACGCTTAAATATGATATTTTCATTTATGCAGATTTTGTATACATTATTATAGAGTCAATTTTCTACCGATTCTTATATCGAAGACGTGATTTCAACATTAAAAAAAAAACATATCCATATGACTTGGTTGTATCAGCTTAAACTGAAACCAAAACATATGAAGAAAAAAGAATATATATATATATATATATATATATATATATATATATATATATATATATATATATATATATATATATATATAATAAAAATTACAATTAAATTTTTCAAAATGATCCAAGATGGTAAAATTAAAGTATATTATAAATATTAAAGAATTTATATTTATAAAGTTATCAGTTATAAAGTTTTGCTAATTCCTACCCTTTGATGATAAGGAAAGTATTTCTTCGAAACTCCGCGGATTAAGGACTATCCACTTATCTAGTGTTTCCTTTTCAGATTAAATATGTTTTAACTCATTTCAAAGTGTTTTTTAACATATTTTATTAACTGTTTGCTCGTATATATATATATATATATATATATATATATATATATATATGAACAAATGATTAATAAAACATGTTAAAAAACATCTTGAAAAAGAGTTAAAAACATATTTAATTTAAAAAAGGAAGCACAAGATAAGTGGATAGTCCTAAATCCGCGGAGTTTCGAAGAAATACTCTCCTTATCAGAGGGCAGGCATTAGCAAAATGCGGGATCGGATTTTGCATGTAAAATTATTTAATGAAACCACAAGTAAGTCACAGATCTTACTTGGATAAAACAAAAAAAAAAGGGTGAGTTAAGGGGAAATAGCCGAAACCAAAACTTATGAAAAATTCTTGGTAAAATTATTTATAAAAAAAATATAAACGACTTAGGTGCCATGAGCTATAATTGAAACCAAAACCAAAACTTATGAAAAATTCTTGGTAAAATTATGTATTACAAGAAATGGAAGGCCATAACCATTAAACACAGTCACTCAGAAATAAAAAGATGTAAGAGCGACATACAAAATAGCACACACCCTAACGTATTATTGCATTAATATATAGATTGTTCAAGAAGAATGTTTTAAGTTCATGAATTTTCGATTGAAAGCAAAGAAGTTTTTTTCTCTCTTATTCAAGGTACATTTCCACTGGAGAAAAGGTAAGCCTTTCCTCGTGTGGGCCATTATGTAACCGTATCAAAGGGATCTTATTTGAGCTTCAAGTATCTGATGTTATTTAAAGTAACGTTGGGACGATTAACCGGAATCGAAAAAAATCGGAACTTGTAGGGGTATCGGAATCGGAAAAAATTGTGCCTATTCTCCGATGCTAAAACCGATTCTTTAAATTGTCCTTTTTATTTAGTTCTGTTTAAAGCAAAATCTCCCATTGCTGGTATTAATGATAAAATAATAAATATTTGTTGATTTTAAAACAGCAGTAAAGCTAAAATTTTATAAACAATCCATGGATCATCCTCACACGAGTGTTTATTTTAACGTTTGAGAAAATGTCTGCATATTCAATACGTGTGTTTACGGTAATTGGGGGAAAAAATAACTACTTTATAATTTCATATTTAGAGATTTATAAAGAATCGGAATCGGTAATTGTATCGGAATCGGTAAAAAATATTGGAATCGTCCCATCACTAATTTTAAGCATTTGATCAGGTTTTACTAGTTGAGTGACGTATCCTTATGTCAGTTTTTCTCGAAAAAACCCTTATACAAAGGACTGAAATACTCGAGGATGATAAGGTCATTCAAACTCTCTCTCTCTCTCTCTCTCTCTCTCTCTCTCTCTCTCTCTCTCTCTCTCTCTCTTAGTTAGGGAAAGAGACATCCTACGGATATTAGACATGCACCGGCTATCTCGGACATTCCAACAGAGATCTTTAAAATATTCTAACTGCCACTTTAAGTACAATTGTTTGTATCTCCCTTGCGCTTGGTTCACCGGGTATATTTACCAGGTAGTTTCTGACATTCTTTTTCATGAGCTAGGTTGCTGCTATAATTACTAGAATGGTGGAGATCTTCCAAAGATTCCAGTGTGTGTGTGTGTGTGTGTGTGTGTGTGTGTGTGTGTGTGTGTGTGTGTGTGTGTGTGTGTGTGTGTGTGCGCGCGTGCGCACGCATAAGTATATGTGCATATTTAGTCATGTAGCACAGAACAAAATTCCTCGTGATCTGCAATTAGCCAGGAAGGCTAGAAGCGTCCTCGTTGAAATGTAGAGCATAAGAAGTAACGTTGTTATTGATCGACGTCTTTGGCGAGAACACAGCCACGACGCTGATGCAGATGCAGCTAATTATCTCCCCTTACACTCCGTGCCTCTCTTACCCCCCCCCCTTCAACAGCAACAACCTGTAGCTCGCCTTGACGTCTGTTTTTCCACACTTTCAACTTCTGCTGATAGCAGCATCATTCTTTCATAGAAGGTTATTCACCGCTAGAAAGGTGCCGCTGACGTCAGAAATAGTAACACACACACACACACACACACACACGCACGCACACGCACACACACATACACACACGCACGTAAGACAACAAAAAAGTCATGAATGGATCAATGAATCTATGAATGGGTGAAAGTAAGAGGGGGAAAAGAATTGCGTCTTTGACGTCACGACTTGAGACAAAAATAGCGCAGCCTGCAGCTCTGTAGCTATTTTTGTCTGAATTTTGGAAATGAGGAATTATTTCCTGGCTATTGTCATTTATTTTTCGATTGTGATTCGACCGAATATGCTCTAAGACCTTCACCTCTCACATTTTCTTGGAAATATTTAAATAAACACTTGATTTTTTTTGTTTAGCCGGTTTAACAGATATCCTTCCTTTTTCGTATGTATTGTAGAATGTAATTTCTGCAGTAATTTTTTTTTTTTTTTTTTTTTTTTTTAGATTTAAGATAACACTCCCCGGTAAACACGGTAGGTAAAAATCAATTTTATTTTTTTATATAATACTTAGCTATTTCTATTAACTTGCCTTCGCACGAGGGCAAAGTTAGACACAAGGTCAGTTTTTAATGTAAACAAAATCCAGCTCCCCAAAAGGAAGCACTCTGGATTGGAACAAAAGTAAAACTTGACTCCGTCTAGAAAGACTTTTCTTTCATTGGCCGAGAACAAGATAAAACTAAGCATAGCATTAGACCAGATGCTACACTTTGCTACGGCAAGATTTCGCATTTTTAATTTACTAATCTACGTCAGCTTCGGGCGGCCATGTTTTCGATTTAACCTACGATTGTCAAGATTACCATTTGCTACTAACCAAAAAGTGTGTTAAAAAAAAGCAACGATTATCAAATTTTACGGAAATAATCCAATAGTTTTTATTTTTTTAATTAGATTTTTTCCTTATAATAAATCTAAGTCGAAACGCGATTTTCTTGATTTATATATAAATATCAAGAAGAACGACGTCTTCGAGTATTTAAAGAGGAAGCAACGCGTATCTAGTTTTATTCCCATATCAAAGAATCATAATTGCACAAAAGCTTTATATGGGTATCTGTCTGGTAGGCTATACGAGGGGCGTGCAATAAGTAATGCCCCTGACCCACTTCCTATAGCAGTAGAGCAACGAAACTTGGCACAGTTATTAATCTTTCTCTATATAAGAACAACCCAGAGTTATGTATTTCTCCCAGCGTTTGATGCAGCTCTGGAGACCGTTTTTGTAGAACACCCCAGGTTGGTCCTCCAACCACGACGTGACTTCAGAAATCAAGGCTGCATCATCTGGGAAACGCTTTCCTTTCAAAAACAACTTCATGGCTGGAAAGAGGTGAAAGTCAGAGGGTGCAAGGTCAGAAGAGTAGGGAGGACGGAGGAGGATTTCATAACCACACGCTCGTGCTTCTGATCTGGCGACATGCGAGTTGTGGACTGGAGCGTTGTCCTGTAGGAGGAGGGTACATTTTTTAATCTTGCTCCGCCTCTTGATTTTGATAGTTTCCCTTAATTTCCTCAAAAGTGAAGCATAATAGGCTCCTGTAATCGTGGTACTCTTTGCCATAAAATCTGTCATCACTACTCCGTTCTGATCCTAGAAGACTGTGAGCATGACCTTGCCAGCGGAGGGCTGTACCCTTGTCTTCTTTGGAGGTGGTGAGTCCAAGTGCTTCTACTGCATTGACTGGGCTTTGGTCTCTGGATCATAGTGATGGACCCAGGTTGCATCCTGTGTAATCAGTCTTTTGAAAAACTTTGACTCATCTTCTTGACACATCTCCTAATTCATCCTCGAGCACTCGACTTGTTCTCCCTTCTGAAACGGTGTGAGCAACCTGGGAATCCATCTGGCAGACACCTTATGCATATGCAAATGGTCATGAATGATAGTTTCCACAGACCCTGTACTAATCATGACATCTTGGGCTATTTGGCAAATAGTGATTATCCGATCTTCCAAAATGGCAGCCTCAACTTGACGGACAGATGCCTCATCAATAGCAGAAGGGGAGGGCGACCAGGTCTGGGAGCTGTTTCCACAGACTTCCGGCAATGTTTGAATTCATGATGCCAGCGTTTTACAAGGTCATATGATGGGACATTATCACCATAAGTTTCTTTCATTTTATCAAAAGTCTCCTGTGGTATGCGTCTTTTCAAATGCAAAAACCGGATCACTGCTCGACATTCAACAGGCTCCATTTCACACCTGACTCAGTTCAAACACCTGTAAAACAGAAACCACAATTAGTTCAGAGCTGTACTTTGCCACATTACCCGTAGAGATATAAATCATTGAACATGCTAAATTTCAGCTAGATCAGACAACTGGAAGTAGGTCAGGGGTATTACTTATTGCACGCCCCTCGTACATCAAAATTTATACAAATTCATACAGTATTTTTGTTTTCATAAAATAAAATAAAATTTGATTAGTAAACGATTTCTAGTTCGTATTATCATGAAGACTATTAAATTTCGTACATTGGCCGTTGACCTTAATGTAAGCAGAAAATGGATGACAAGACATTTTGCCGTTGAAATGTGATTTTCTAGTCGTCAAAAGTATTTAATGAATTTGCGTACTTTTTCCTGTGCTATTTAATAAACCTAATACGTCGGTACAGAATAAAACTTTTGTGCCATTTCGCTTATTTTATTTCTATGAGAAGTTTTGAATATTGGTCTAAAAACTGGAAAAGTTAAAACAAAAAAGAAAGAAAGAATTTTATCTGTGTAATATTTCCTTTGCATTTAAAGAGCAGATACTACACTTTGAGATATAATATCTTTTATTCAGTCTAAAACTACAATGCAAGTTCAACATGAATTAAAAACTTAGGCACAAGGCCAACTCAAAAGGGGAGAAAATGGGGATCGTTGGTCATCCTTGTCACTCCAGAACTAAACAAAGGTTTCTTTTAGCAAGTATCTTTTTTTCGCCATAATACCGCATTCAGATACTACACTTTGATCTTGGCCGAAGGCTATGTAACGATAAATCCCATATAATGTTTACAAAGAGCAAATTTTAGGGTTATTCGTTTGCTTTAATGACGTCATTAATAAACAGTCTGAGCTTAGATAGATTTGTAGTGAGATCGAGATGGATTTCGGACGAACGCCAAAAAAGCGACTGGCTTGAATAACCATCCGCTTTCTTTCTCCGTTTCGTTAGAGAACGCTCTTCCCTTCACTTCCCAAAAGAAAGTTAGCTTTGATAGGAACGTGCCAGCTCAATATTTTTCCACCAATTAAAATCGTTTCAAACCAAAAATCCATTGAGCTAATACGAACTTGGAAATCTCTAAAAACAAGGAAATTTTTAGGGCTCTAAAACGAACACAAAAGAGTATGCTCACGTCCGATCCTACACATGTTCTTGCGCCTTTGGCTGGGAGAAGCGACAAGAAACGAACACTTCAAGGCTCAGGTACAAGTTTCATCACCTCGCTCACAACTACACACGTACTAACTAGGACAAAACACAACACACAGCGTACCACGCGGTCTAATACTCACATATGCATAATTCACATTAGCAAATAGAAAAGCATATGCAGCCCAACTCCTCAAGTCTGATATTCACTAAACATATTCATACCAAAACACGAGTTGTATAAACTTTCCCAAATTAAAATTTCTGATGAAAATTACTGTTACATTCTTGTAGATTTATAGTTACATAAATGTTTTGTTATTTAACCACGTTTGGAATTTTCATTAAAAAAAAAAACTTAATGTTATCTTAATGTTTATTTAGCACTTGCTAACTGGTGACCCTAATATTTTTTAAATGTATCATTTATTTCCATTTTAATATTCATGCATGTCCGTTTAATATGCTTCATTTTCACCCCTTTGTTACAACGTAACATTGATAGGCAATTTATATTCATTGTTGGCGTGGTTTTTAGCAATGTCCAAAGACGTTATCGTCGTCAAAACTGACCCTACTAAGACCAGGGACCATGCAATAGATTTTAGTTCGTGTATAAAGTAATATTAATATCTATATTTTATGTTTACTAACGTATTTTATTACATGTAAATGCGCAATCTCTAATTATATATAAAATGCACTTTGCGTGTGTTTGTGTGCAAGTTCGTTCCTTGCGGACTCCAAAACAGCTGGGCCCATTTTCTTTCTTTCCTTTACTTTGTCACGATTGTTGTATGTTTCCCTTATTCTTAAACTCTGGTGCTAACATACCAGGTTGTCTTAAGATATCGGTTTACCTAACTTTGATGGTATTGTTTCTTGTTTTTCTTTCCTTTTGACAAACTTAACCATGTTTTACATAAACAATAATTTTCGTCTACAAAACAACCAAACTAAATGCCATAAATAAATATTTAAAGATACGAAGAACTTGACATATAAAAGCTTTTTCCAAAAGAATTGAACCTGAAAAGGGTTGATATGCAGTAGACAATTTTTTCTTACACACACACACACACACACACACACACACACACACAAATGTGTGTATGCATGTGTGCGTTTGTGTGTCGAATAAGCCTGGAAAGAAGTTTTTTTTTCAACAATTAATGGATTCGGCATTAAATGACTATAAAAAGGCTGATTAGTCGTAAAAATATAACCAATGTATGTGTGCGTGTGTGTATATGTGCATGCGGGCGCGCCTCTGTGTGTGTGTGTGTGTGTGTGTGTGTGTGTGTGTGTGTGTGTGTGTGTGTGTGTGTGCGTGCGCGCGCGCGCGCGCGTGTGTGTGTGTGTGTGTGTGTGTGTGTGTGTGTGTGTGTGTGTGTGTGTGTCTGTGTGTGTGTGTGTGTGTGTGTGTGTCTGTGTGTCTGTGTGTGTGTTAGCCAGACATAAGAATCAGTGTTTCACGTTGACCGTCAGAGTAATCTCCAGAAGACGTCATGGTCTGAAAATCACAGACGACTAAAATGTCAGTAACATCAGTATCGATTTTCGCATCGAGCCATTTATAAATAGATATGGACAAAGCACTTCAATGGCATAACTGTGACACGATGAGGTATATTTCATTAAGATATTAGATGATTACAATTAAATTAATTAGGGAGCAATGTAGTAGAATTGTAGACTATTTTAAGTTTGGTCATTTCAAATAAACGATTTGATTTTTTAACTTTGTTTATAAAATGCGAAAGGTGTTACGAATTGTTGGATGATATGCAACACAAACTTGCTAAGACGAGGAAAGGAGTTGGTTTGAAGTATTAATGAATAAACATTTATTCTCGTTTAATTTTATTATGTTTTGTAAAAAGAAATGGCGTGTTTTCTCATTAATATATATACTAATACAATACAAAAATGCGAGCATGAAAAGTAATATGGTTAAGCTTAAACATGGAAAAGAAAAGGACAAGATATTCTAGTAAAAAATATAATAAATTTATAACTTGCAGCATTAAGAATTGATTATACAATGTTATAAATTGAATTTAAAAAATTCTAATGCTGCACTATTTAAGTTATAAACTGATTATATTCTCTAGTAGAATATCTTGTCCTTTTCTTTTCCATGTTTAAGCTTAACCACATTACTTTTCATGCTCGCATTTTTCTATTTTAATCCATGATTTCCAGGCTTCCAGTAAATTCACTTGTTCTTTGTTTAATTTTAGTTTTATTTTTTTGCCCCATAAACATAACATATACACATGTAAAAGAATGTACACCATTCGTCTGCTTTCATCCTCTGTGTTTCACTTGTTACTTCCCTTTTCGCTAGAGCGGTGAATTAGTAGCAACACCAGTCGCTATGGAAACCAGTCATAAAGAACGTCGCTCGCCTTCTTACGTTTTTTTTATACGATTTTTTATACCAGTAAATTCAACATAACTTTTGTGTCACTAAACAAAATTTGAAAAAACAAAATTTCACAATATAGATGAGAAAGTGATCTATAAACTGTAATAATTGTTTGAAATTTGGTCGAAAAAAGGAGTGAGCTTTAAAGCAGTTCTAAATGACTAAACTGCCACTTAATGATATTAGTAGTAATATGGTTAAGCTTAAACATGGAAAAGAAAAGGACAAGATATTCTAGTAAAAAATATAATAAATTTATAACTTGCAGCATTAAGAATTGATTATACAATGTTATAAATTGAATTTAAAAAAATTCTAATGTTGCACTATTTAAGTTATAAACTGATTATATTCTCTAGTAGAATATCTTGTCCTTTTCTTTTCCATGTTTAAGCTTAACCACATTACTTTTCATGCTCGCATTTTTCTATTTTAATCCATGATTTCCAGGCTTCCAGTAAATTCACTTGTTCTTTGTTTAATTTTAGTTTTATTTTTTTGCCCCATAAACATAACATATACACATGTAAAAGAATGTACACCATTCGTCTGCTTTCATCCTCTGTGTTTCACTTGTTACTTCCCTTTTCGCTAGAGCGGTGAATTAGTAGCAACACCAGTCGCTATGGAAACCAGTCATAAAGAACGTCGCTCACCTTCTTACGTTTTTTTTATACGATTTTTGACACCAGTAAATTCAACATAACTTTTGTGTCACTAAACAAAATTTGAAAAAACAAAATTTCACAATATAGATGAGAAAGTGATCTATAAACTGTAATAATTGTTTGAAATTTGGTCGAAAAAGCAGTGAGCTTTAAAGCAGTTCTAAATGACTAAAACTGCCACTTAATGATATATTCAAACACGGTAGTGTTTGAATGATAATCTGTCGATACTGCAATTGGATCATCTTGTATGAATTGAGCATCAGTTTTTGAGTCGTAAAAGAGAGATTCAAGGAAGCTAGGGAGTCTGTGAGGCTGAGAGGTATGGAAGGAATAAGGGAGTTAAGTGGGTTGTGTAAAAGTGAGAAATTACTGTAAGAAAAAAAATGTAGGGAAAAATTCAAGATGGCGCCCGACTCTCTCTTTAACACGGTAAGATATCCTCAACACGGCACAAGAAGCAACAGCCACACGATTCCCCAGCCAACTCAATCGTCACTCCCCACGTCTTTCCCCTCACCCGCTTTTATCGTCGTTCTAGGTCGGCTAAATTTGCATATTCCGAGAATTTGTGTGACTTTGCGAGACATCATACTTTACAAAAGACGGCGGTCGCCATCTTGGTCCCTCTTTTCTATTTTTGGTCGGTAACGCTGAGCTGGTCTCGAGGTAAGTCTTTTTCCCCTCATCCGTCTCTCCCACGTACCCACACAACACGCAAACACGCGGGCGCTTATCTCCTGGATGCACGTTACAGGTTGAGAGTTTTAATGTGGCAAATATAATGCCGCTTTGGGGTTTAGTATATGTGGCTATATACGATGGAGGGTTCTGGATTTTGCCATACATGTGAGGTTTTCGAGAGTACATAATTAATTGTACACCCACTTATCGTTGGAGGACAGACTAGGATTATAGATACACCCACTTATCGTTGCTAGGACAGACTAGGATTATAGATATTTCAGTGATACTACATGGGGCGGTTAGATTGGGAGTCAGTGCGATCAGTTCCTACCAAGAGTGGGTTTGTCATCGGTATTTACATAGTTTACGTTTTTAATATTTATTTTTTTGTCTGTATTCAGATATAATTTCACTTTTTGAGTTTAGCACATTTAGATTTTAAAATGTCAACGTTATTGCTGTAACTTCTGCGTCGTAGTATAAGCAATATTAGGATGCCGGTTGATAAGATCTAGATATTTTTAAGAATAGTCCATTTTAAATGGGAATTACTATTATTGGGTCTGAGATTCCCTATTAGTGTTGTTAGAGATGTTTTCGATTTCATGACTTCTTTGTGATAGTTTGGGTATGGTTTGAGATTCGTGTTTCATAGAGAACGTAGATATTTTTTATATAGGTGTGAGTGTTTTGAGGATTTGCGTACGATATATTTGAGGTGCTTATTTATGTAAGAAGTGGTTTGGGACTTTTGGATGGACGGAAATTGATTGTGGAAGACTCTATAGTTTACTACTTTGGGAGATTGGTGGCTAGGTATGAGGATTTGAGTCTAACTTATTATTATATGGAGAAGTTTCCATTAAAAAGGACTCTTATATACTATAATAGTATAATATAATAGCCTAATATAATAGTATAATATAATAGTATACTATAATAATCTAATATAATAGTCTAATATAATAGTCTAATATAATAGTCTAATATAATAGTCTAATATAAGAGTCTAATATAACAGTATACTATAATAGTCTAATATAATAGTCTAATATAATAATATAATATAATAGTATAATATAAGAGTTTAATATAATAGTATAATATAATAGTCTAATATAAAAGTCTAATATAATAGTATAATATAATAGTATACTAAAATAGTCTAATATAATAGTCTAATATAATAGTATACTATAATAGTATAATATAATAGTATAATATAATAGTAAAATATAATAGTATACTATAATAGTATAATATAATAGTATAATATAATAGTATAATATAATAGTTTAATATAATAGTATAATATAATAGTATACTATAATAGTCTAATATAATAGTATAATATAATAGTATAATATAATAGTATAATATAATAGTATAATATAATAGTATAATATAATAGTCTAATATAATAGTATAATATAATAGTATACTATAATAGTTTAATATAATAGTATAATATAATAGTATAATATAATAGTATACTATAATAGTATACTATAATAGTATAATATAATAGTATAATATAATAGTATAATATAATAGTATACTATAATAGTCTAATATAATAGGCTAATATAATAGTATAATATAATAGTATAATATAATAGTATAATATAATAGTATAATACTACGTGTTTGAATGATAATCTTTCGAAGTGAAAGTAAAGCATTGTAATAAATAATTTTTTAAGAATTTAAACAATTTAAATTCCATTCTTCCGAAATGTTCAGTTTTAAACATAAAATCGTGAGTAAAGGTTTTCCTACTCTTTCCAAATATTTTAATAAAATATCAAAATGACTATTGGCAACTGTAAAATAACGAAAATGACAGCAATTTCAAAAAATGTGACAGATAATACAGTTTTATTTGTCGTTGGTGAATACCGTTTTAGCAGCTTTTTACCAAATATGTATAGGAACTCATAACGCAGTATGTCAGTCATAACGTTATTCGTTTGAATTCACAATTTTATTGTATTAGAAAAATATTAGCCTAGTCAACAAATAAACACATAAATATTTAAAAAATATATTTCCATAAATATATGTGTGTAAATATTTAAATCTATCAAAACAAAGACATTTTTATTTTCTGTTTTAATGTAGCGATCCTTTTTTGGAGAGCTTAATTTCCCACATCAAAACCGATATTCTTTTTAACCCCGCCCTGCTAATGAGAGAGTTAAATAGAATCACTCGTAATTGATAGCATCCGCTGTGAGAACTTTATTCTCGCATAGTTTAGAACTCTGGCAGAACGAAAAATAGACACAACATTGAAAAGCGTACTTACCTGGTTTATTAAAGCCGGTTGTCTCTTTTTCTCGACTGCAAACACGTTGTATGCTCGGTGGACAAAGAATAGGAAAGAACTTCAATTCGTTTTTTTCTTTGTAACAACGGCATATATTTCCTCATTGTTACGGCCGTGACGTCCCTTATGTGATGGTTTTCTCGAGAGTTATTCATGCCTCTAACGTGATCTCAAAAGTTCTCCATGTCTCTCACATAATCGTTCTGTTATTCTTTTATAGTCTTTTTTTCTTTTACGGTGACGTCATTTCGCATGCATTTGCATACGCGCGTTTGAGCTATGTTACAGGAGGAAGCTGGCTAAATTCATTAACATATCGTGCTACACTAGCCGAACAAAGTTCAGGTTTTAGATTTTAAATTAATTGTTTAATGTCTGGGAAAATGTGTAGAAAATTAATTGACCGACAGGTAGAGTGAATAGAAATATATGTACGAGACGTGTATTTATTTGGTATTATTGATTAGCTTAATTTTCTCACACCAAAACCGATATTCTGTTTAAGCCTTTATTCTCACATAGTTTGGAACTCTGGCAGAGCGAAAATAAACACAACTACGAAAAGCGTACTTGTCATGAAAAGTAACAGACCCCAGTAAGTAAGAAGGTAAACTAGATAGGTTTGAAAATGGTATTTGGAAAAGGTTAGAATCGAACCCTGTAGGCAAGTGTTAAAAGATAATAGATATTTAATCCTAGGAATGCAGTCGATTGTTCATTCTTTTACAAATAACTAGATATTAAATATGTCAGTTAAAAGAATGGAAAATACGAGTTTAGAAATAATGATTAACAAAATAGGTTAAAAACGATACAATTCAATTAAGGAATTTCTTTGTTACCAGAGGCATGTAGATGCATGTGCAAGCGCACGTGTAATTTGAAACGTGAGGGAGTCACATTGTTCACCACGCCTCTGACGTCTTCAAGAAAGGAGATTTCCAATATATGGAGACAGGGTTCGAAGTTAGATATAGTTAGTCATAGGCACAGTCAGAGAGCGACTTAGAGTTGAGTCAGCCACACTGAGAGCTGAAACTCTCTTGGAGGCGTGAGTGGGGAAATACAACACTGTAGCCGTAAAGGCTTCAATCCCTGACAATCATCAATCATCCAGCTGGCATGAATAAAGAATCATATATATTTGCAAAATTGTTTCGTCGTCGTCGTCGTCGTCGTCATTACAACTGAAATGTAAATGTGTTTTTCCTATCATCTTGTAAACAAACTTTAAATAACTCCTTCAAAGTATTATGTGCCTTCCCCACCATCATCAACAGAAGTATATCCCCTCTCTATATATTAAAAGGCCTGTACACATCATACCTCTCAGCCTCTGTTATAAATGCTCTTGTTATAAAATGTATCTCGTCATCTATCAACAGAAGAATCTACACATTTGACGATATATTCACTCTTCGATATAGGCAAACATTATATAGTCACTACACTAAACATGCTAATGTTTCAGACAAGTGATCGGTAAGGACCAAAAGTCCCCGTCAGGCGACATAATAATTTTGTGCACCACTGAAAGCGTCTGGTTCAGTGTAATTTTTATGTAATTATATATATATATATATATATATATATATATATATATATATATATAACGCTGGTATTCTTATTTTATTTTTACTCATACATATATATGTGGCGACTTTGTAATATTTTGTCCATATAAAATAAATAATAATAAATATAATATTTTTCCATATAAAAATAATATATTTTGCTCTTTTTATTGAGCACTTTTAATAACTTCGTTTTTATATGCGAGTTTTCCTCGTGAATACCTTTAACTTGGTATATATATGTATATACATATATACATATATATATATATATAGAGAGAGAGAGAGAGAGAGAGACAAAGAGAGAGAGAGAGAAAGAGAGAGAGTGGAGTTTGTTATATACATTGTAAAATTATTTAGGAACCATTCCAAAACATCCGTGTTAAAATAAAATATTGAATAAACGAAAATAAAAAGAAACGTACGTTAATTGTAGTTAAGAAAGTGATGGTTTATTACAAAAAAATTTCGTTCCGAAAATAATCAAACAGGACATGCAAATGTATGGATGGCAGAACTGGTAGTAATATATCGTGTTATTATGGTTAAATACATATGGACAAACGTCTGTTTATTCCCTATATGATATCCATATATCTCACTGCCTAAAAAACGAACGGGTTATGTAAATGTATGGAAGGCAGTAATTGTAGTAATATTTCTTGTTATGCTTAAAGATATATAAAGAGATCTGTATTGGTGCTGATTTTTTGCCGTATGGGATATCCGTAGTTACCACATTATAATGGAATGATTGTATTTCTATGAAATGTGGTGGTGCTCTGGAGTTTGTTATCTATATAAAATTCTGCTTCGGTGTTCATCGGTGGCGTGGGAAGAGATGAAATTATATGAAGGAGAAGTTGTTGCTATTCTCTTTCCTTCTTTCTCTTCGTCACTCCTTTTCTCTCTCCCGCATCCTTATCTGTCTCTCTGTCTGCCTGTCTGTTTCTATATCTCTTTGAAAGATTTTGGGAGAGGCGGAAATATAGGAAAAAATGTAATAATTTTCTATGCTAAGTAAAAAATGCAAACTGTGTTTCCGTAATCATGTTGTTGTATAGAAGAAGTTTTCGATTACCTGCCTATAATTGCAGAATCTAGAGAGGAAAAACAAGATAATCTCATAAGTATAGATATCATATTTTTTTTTTCTTTTAATATTGTTATTCCTCATACAGGAGTCGTATCAGTAGGAAGAGGTAAAATGTATTGTGTGGTAATTTACGTTTGGAATATACTGTGTGCTGAACCATTACTTCCCATACGTTTAGTCACTTTAATATTTTATTATGAAACTGGGATACTTATGGTAAAAAAAAAGAACTAACCCCTCAACAATTAATAATAGCACTACGTTCGATGTTATAAACGATGAAATAGTCAGAATTACATTTTAAATAGAAATAAGCGAGATATTAGATGATCTAATATGGGATCAGCATAATTACGTTGACACACCGGTTCCCGCTGGATCACCGAAGTTAGGCAACATTGAACCTGGTCGGTACTTAATGGGTGACCATTTGAAACTTCCAGTTGCTGTATGTGCTCTCCGCTTATCTCGGCATTATTTCCAATCGTCCTGAATTTCTCTTTGCCACTGGACCCAAGCAGTGCCGATCCAGGATAGGTGTGGTTGTGGATTGCGCAACCCTTGTCTCACAATTACATGGGCAGCTGTCCCTACAGGGGGTATCCTTTGTCTTTCGAGACTGAACGGAGGCATCGTCCATATGAGATCAATGGAAGAAGACAGTTGCAATGACGATAGTATATCTGCTTTTTTTTATCACCGGGAGGTAATGGGTTAATGTTTATGGCAATGCTCATAGCACTTTAAGAATCCCAGCTATTGAATAACAATGCAGCCTAAAGGTCACCAATGAGAAACACGCACGAAGAATGCAATACGTTAACAAGATAATATATTTTCGAAAACAAAACGATAAGAATATTTGTGTTTGCAATATCCTGTTTTTGTTTTCGAGGTTTCTGTTATGCAACAAGAGAAACCAATCCGCTCAGAATCCGAAGACAATTCACCTTTTACTTTAGAAAGGTGGCCAGATAACAAAATACGATAGAAAAATGTCTGATAGCAAATGAAAGACATTAAATAACGCACAACGTTTCGTAAAGAACGTGAAACAAATCGAACACCATTATCCGTTTTATTTGCCTCTCTTTCTGGGGGTTAGACACAAGGTCAGGTGTGGGTTTGATAAAAGTGTCTCCATGGAAGGAACCGGATTCGAACTTGCTAGTCCCAGGTTTTCAGTTTGTATCGTTAACCACTTAGCTGCCCTCGCAGACACCTGATTATGTTTGAGTTGCGTTCGTTGGAGGAACTCGGCCCCTCCGCCTTATGGAAAAAAATGGAAACGGCACTAACTCTATGCGGAGTTAACTGGCTTCCTCCAAAGGAGTAAGTTCCATAGGAGTATGAAATTCACAAGCGGTCCCCAGTCGCATGTGCATCCCCTGTTACGGGAGATGACGACGTTAGGTTTTTGCAACTCTTGCAGGGAGGTGTCAAGATCCTCCGACATACATCGCCTGGAATTCCCAAATCGGTCACCCATCTGGTACTGACCAGGCTCAACATTGCTTAACTTCGGTGATCTAACGATAATCGGTGTGTAATGGCGTACCCCTTACTGGAAAACCCCTTCCTCTTACTGGGCAAAAAAATATTTCTTACAAGGCTGGTGGACCAAACACGTGTCCCTCCCTCTTAGACAGGCTGAAAAAAGAATTTCCAAGCTAACAAGTTATACATAGTCTGTCAAGCTTAATCCCCTGTCGAATTGCTGCAAAATTGTATCCACGTGCCTCTTTTCCAAGCATTTCCACGGAATGTGTTCTAGCGAATCCACTGCAGTTTTTCTCCCACAACGTAAATACCCCCCAACCTCCCATCAATCAGCAAAATCGTACCTCTTTGTTGTATAGATGCTGGAATATTCTACACTCTGATATCTTTGCCTCGGGTCGCCTTCATCTGGGATTCCTTTCCTGCTCCCTGTTTCTCCGACAGCACATAAAGAAATTTAAATATAACATGAACAAACATCATGTTGCTCTCTCTCTCTCTCTCTCTCTCTCTCTCTCTCTCTCTCTCTCTCTCTCTCTCTCTCTACTAAAGCTGCCACTTCTCCCTTAAAAACATCTCATTCTTATCACAGTAGTCTTTTATGCTTCAGTGGCAATATACTTTCTTTCAGGTGAATAAAAATGAACAAACGTTTCTAAGTAATTACAAGGAAAAGTAGAAAGATGGATGATAAATATAGCGACATAAAATATTTTAAAGGAAACATAGTTGGAGAAAAAGTCAAAAGCAATTTATTTCGGGATTTACTTACTTATGGGTGACCTATTTTCGAATTTTAAAAAATATTTAATCTAATATATAAACGGCTATATGTCTGTATGTCTGTCTCCATTTTTTTCAAACTCTATCTCATCCGAAACTAAAAGTTGCAGAGCCTCAATGATTGGATTACGAGCCGTTCTTTCATGGGTTTTTAGTAGGTTAAAATGGTTTTAAGGTGTCAAAAATGAGTCAAAATTGAAAAAAATCGTTATACATTTTGTACCTTCATCTTTTAATTTTAATTTTTTATGTTTATATCGGTGACACGTTGGTACAGTGGTAACGTCACCAGCTTTGAATGCTACAGTTTTTGTTTCGATTCTAGCTGAATGCATCTGAATACTTTTTTTTATTTTCGAAATCACCACTATATAATAATGTATAGTAAATCTGGACAAATTAAAATATCATATTTAAGCGTATTTTACGCATGGACAAAGCCGAGTGCCCCCTCCCGCTAGTCTTTAATAGAAAATAGATGCTTGTACAGTTTAGTGGAATGAAAACACAAGAATCTCGTTTTAACAATTAATAACAAATTTTATTATCTCCGTTAGTATTGAAAGGACCTTATGACAAAAACGAAACTGGAAAAAACAAAAAACTTGACAACGTTTCGCCTGTTTATTGCAAGCTTTTTCAAAAGTAAAAATGTAAGATGCTCACTGACGAGAAGATTAATATAGACAGAGGCGGGGGGGGGTATATTATACATACTTACGTGTGTATATACGATATGTACTAAAAAAAAGTTTTAGTTTCTAGGTCTTTCCACCTCCGTTTTTATCATATCGTTGGATTTTTAATTCTATTTTAATCAAACAAGGAGTTTATATGTATAGACGTAGACGATTAGAGATAGCTCTGTAAATTGGTTGGTTGGCTGTTTTTTGTTTTACGGCATATCAACCCTTTTCAGGTTATTTAATGCAGAATCCCAAGATTTTGAAGAAAATTTTTTTAATAGAATATATTTGCTGTTTTCAAATCGGTTTCTATTTAAGCCATAGTTGGGACCCTAACAGGTACTACCACTCCGGGTCAGAGTGGACCTGGGAGCAATGGTAATTAAAGGGTGGCTCCACACTCCCCAAAGCCCACAAGCTGGGGCCTCACCACTGGATATAGTTTAAGGTCATATCCAGGACCCCCATTGAGGGACTTTTACCCTCTGCAGGGGGGCAGTCAGCGTATTCTAATGCCCCACCGACAGGACCGAGTTCTGTAAGAAGATAAGTTTATGTGTGTACAGTTTTAAAGCCTGGTTGTGACGGTAGCAGTGCAGAATTATTTATCTCCTCGTATAGTCGAACCAAGGACCACAGTTCGGAGTGGGTTCTGTTGCGCCTAGTGAGAGTAGTTTGGAAGTTGGTCCGAGCCATGCGGAGTTATTGTCTGTACGAGAACCGGGAAGAAAAAGAAAGGATTGTTATGGATTTAATCTTGTAATAAACTCTGTCACGTGATCAGCTTGCCTGAGAGATGGCGTCTGATTGGACAAACCAGGAAGGAAGTTGACTGCTACAAACAACCAACAATGATCTTCTAAATCAAAAAAATATTCAAAATCTCAAGCCGTGAGTATACGCCGCTCCTGCTGCTACAAAGGTTACGTTAATATCGACCACGAGTCGGTAATCAGCTGTCTGTTATTTTATTTTTTTCCGGAAGTAGGGTTCTTACTAGATCGGAAGAAGGGTTAGATACGTTGCTTTAAAATTTTACAATTTGAATTCATACTGTAAAATAGATAAATAAATAAACTGTCTTTTATGAGAGGAGCCCCTTATTTATCTTAAAATTAAACCCTTCCTGTTTGCTCGTAGTCGTTTTTTGTTTTTTACAAAGGAGTCACCACTTATCAAAGCTCGGAGGCCACTTGAGAATAGGGGTTAATGAGTAATGAATAGCCAATGGGAAAATGTCGTAGTAATCGTTAATAGTGGAAATTTGGTAAATTGGATTACTTAAGGAGATGGCTCATCAAGAACTTGTATACGTTGGACTTGAAGACGACAATATTGTAGTCAGTTGGAAAGCAGCCAAACGAAACAGATTTCCACAGGTGTGCAGTTCTAAGAAAGAAGCTTTGTACATGGAATCTACGTTGTGTTTGGACACAGATAAAGAGTGGAGGAAATTATTTATAGTGGTTTCAACTAGACGAGTGTTTTTTTGTGAAAGTCAGGCCAGAGGAATCAGACGAGCATTTGCCATGAAAATAATGATAAAGCAGAGACGGGTTCGCAACGTCTCTTCTGTGGAAAAGAGAATGCAGGGAAGAGAAAAGGGCATCCCCCACTAGGTTACGAAGTCTATTTTTAACTCTGTAAAGGCAGAATAAGCTGCTTCTAGGAGCTTCTGCCCAGATGTGACACCAGTACTCCATCCTTGGACGTACTTAGCTCTTAAACAGGTAGAGAATTGCATCAGCAGTGAGATATCTACTGGAGCGTTAGAATGATCCCACTATTTTTCCAGCATCCTTCACAACCGATTTGATGGACCGTTCCATTTCAGATCAGGATTAAATGTCAGACCTAGAAGCTTGTCAAAACGTGGAGCCTTCCCAAGACGAGAACTATTTATTTCAATTGATGTCAGACGTGGATCAGACCGTTGATGGTGGAAAGATTGAAGCTTGGTTTTAGATACATTAAAATTAACCAGACACCTCTTTCCCCATTGCACCACGTGATCAAGATCAGGGGAGATAGAATCAGAGAGAACTTTGTCATTTATGGCCTTAGAAGTTTTGTCATGGATGGTAGTGTCTGGTAGTGTTTCTGGAAGAAATAAAATGGCGGACGAATTATTGCTTACTCATCGGCAATTTCAATGCGTTGCAGCGTCTGATAATGGCGGATCGATCCTAGAATTAAGAAACGACGCATACCTAAATACGTTAATCATAAAGAAAGAAAAACAATCTCGTGTGTGGAGCAGTGTTTATTTCAAAAGAAATAAATGTGTGGCCGTTAAGAAGAGTTCTTAATTTAGCGATTAACAAGAAAGGGTTGATCGTTACCGTACAGTGTTAATAATAACGATCGAAACCGAAGTCTTCTTTGCATGATAGGAGTGTCCTTTAGTCTATTCACTGGAATCTGGTTAGACATGGAAATGATTCAAACTGTGACTAGAAACCCGATTGTTAGGAACGTTCTTGCTATTGGACCAATAAACTAGCTATAAATAAGCCGTCGTTTTTAATCTAGTTGAAGTTTGATATAATTTTAGAATGACAATTGCAAAGGAGAAAAGGTTCCTCCTCATTATTAGAGCAAAATTCCCAAATCGAAATATTTAATTTCAAGTAAAATCAAAGGGATCTGCTTAATTATGTCGTAATAGTGAACGTATCCAAAATGACGAAAAACGATAAGTAGAAAATTAATTTTAATGAAAATAGTTTCGAAGAAAATTAACGAAAATTGAGTTTTGCTAAAAAGTAAACGGGAGAGTTCCAATCGTAACAAGGGCGGTAATTATTTTCTGAAAAATTCGAAAATCTTAGGCCAGTTTAGCAAAACTCAATTTTCGCTAAATGTCTTCAAAAACTATTTTCATTAATAATTAATTTTCTACCTTTTCGTTTTTCTTAATGTTTGGCTATGTTCATTACTGCGACATGGTAATTAAGTAGATACCATTGGTTTTACTTAAAATCCAATATTTCAAATTTCGCTCTAATAACGAAGGAGCACTGGAGAGAAAAAAATAAACTTGTGGGTGCAGTAAAATATGAACGTAACGTTCATTTCAAAGAAATAGATATGTGATCAGTAAGAGTTTAGGATTCAATTAGTCAACAGGAAAAATGATGGATTGTCACTGTAGGTTGGTGGTGATGGTTACCCTGGATGAAGTGTTCTTTGTTCTTTTCGTTTTGGCTGATGATGCTGGTGCATGGCTGCTGTGATGATGAATCCTGGGTGTAGTATCCTTTGTTTTTCTTCTCTCTCTCTCTCTCTCTCTCTCTCTCTCTCTCTCTCTCTCTCTCTCTCTCTCTCTCTCTCTCTCTATTGCTTTTGGTGTAAATTCTGTAGAAGTTTAACTGACAGGAAAATAAACTGCTGCTGCTGGCCGAAATCTTATTGTCTGCGAACTGTTACTGATGACTATGGCAATGACAAGAGAATATTCTTTTCATTATTTTGAATCTCGAGTATATATCAGTTAATATCTTATATGTTTTAGATAGAGCGATGTGGTTTTCATGTTTAACTGTGTCGAATATATACTCGAGAGTCAAAACAATGATAAGAATATTCTAATGACACTGCTGTAGAACCACGAACAAGAGACCAACCTGTAGATGCTGTTGACAATGATTCATGGATTGGTTGATAACTACTTTATTTGCTTTGATGATAGTGAGGGTCATTGTTGATGTTATGTAGGACAAGCGAATGAAAATACAACTATTGGCTGTATTTCTGATGATAGTAAAAACTGCTGTCCCGTTCAGAACGAATTCGATGGAAAAAGAGGCTGTAAGTTTTGCCTGCTGGCAACCCTGGGAAATCACCATCTCTGAGAGTAGGGGTAAAAAGAAAAGTAAAAAAAAAAAAAGCCTCCTTTTCACACTACCTTTCCAGTTGTTGCTTATACGTTTTGATAAGATCTGATTGGTCCGCTTCAGTGACGATATGCGCAGAAGAATGAAATTGTGTCAGTTGCTGTCATACAAGGATGAAACATCTAGTTCCGTTAGAAGTGCCGAGTCATAGACACGGTTTACACCACAAATGTAACTGAACATGCTACTATTTTCTATTGAATCTTAAATTGTATATTACGTAAATCAATCACATGCGAGTGGGTAAGTCAAAACAGATTGTTTGGGATTGTTTTCTAAACAGTATTTCCTATATAAATGCTTTGTATTGGCAAGGTTCAAAAGAGAGTCGCCAACCTGATAGGTCCTGAACTGTCATCTAAGCTTCAGCCTCTGTCCCATCGACGAAATGTTGCATCCCTCTGCCTGTTCTACAAGTACTTTAACGGTGGATGCTCTGACGAACTGCAAGCACTTGTACCCCCTCGACGTAAATACCTCCGACAACCCCGACAAGCAGCGAAATCACACCCCTTCACATTAGAGATCCCTAGATGTAAGAGAGCCTTCTACTCCAGTAGTTTTTTTCGCAGAACCGCTGGACTTTGGAATTTGTTGTTGTCTGTTTATCTTTTATGTTAAATTTTGTTTTATTTCTTGATTTTGAATTGTTTTTCTTTTCAGTTCATTTCCCTCATGCTAACGTGGAGTCGTGAACAATGTGTGTTTGCTTGACACTTAATGAAAACTGGTGAATCAATAACAAAAACCGAATGAATCTTCAAGCGAAGATTCAACATCGGTCGTCACGGTAATGTACTAAGCCGCATCCGTTTCCCGTGACTCACCCTGTATGAAAATGAGGATAACAATCACTAAAAAGAACGAAGGCACAAATTATGAAGCCTCATCTCAAAGGATAAAAAAATGAATGAATAAATAAAAACCTTGATTTTTGTTTGTTTTATATAGGGTCCTATTTATTTCCCGAGACGCACGTGCATGACAGGGGTTGCTTTCTTGGTGTTTCACAGCGTCAATATCGGCGACAGAGAGATTAAACTTTCGTGTCATGAATGCATAAGATCAGTCATCATAACGATGCAATTTGTAATCCCGTCTGACCCATATAAAAAAGAGAACGGATTACTTTTTGAACGCCTCTCGTAAAAATGGTACCAATTAAAGAGAATCTATCCTCCTCTGACTAAGAACAGATAGATACTAAACTTTAAAATATTTATTTGCAGAAATATATATATAAAAAAAAATTGCGTTTTCAACAAATTAAGCAAAAGTCCATTCCAAAGTATGGGATAAAAATCAGTGTCATTAGTCATCCTTTGTGGACATGATTAGAAAAGGTCCGTCCTACTCTTAACTAGAATCGTCAATCGCCAAAATACCACATTCACTCCAGGGAGCCGTCCTACTTAAATTTCGCAAATTATTTAACACTTTGATCCTAGTTAGATAATCGAAATACTCTTCTAAAAGTTTAAGAAAATATAACACCTCAATGCAACTCGTAACTAGGGCTGTGACAGCAGCATATTCTTTTCAATCATTTGACTCTCAAGTATATATCCGGCACAGTGAGAAACAGTCAATCAACCGAGAACCACATCAGTCTTTATAAAAACAATTAAGATATTAACGGATATATACCCGAGAGTAAAAACAATAAAAAGAATATGCTGTTGTCACAGCTCTACTCATAACAATGCAATTTGCAATCCCGTCCGACCCATATAATAAAAAAAAAGAAAAGAAATTACTGTTCGAATGCCTCTCGAAAAATGTAGCCAATCAAAACTCAGTGTTATTCTTATGTGTACAGCGATTGTGATCTATTTAAAACGTAACTTTATTTTTACTGCTCACGAAATACATTGAGTAAGTTTACAAGTTAAGGGTGTTCTTTAGAAGCAGCAAACTTTAAATTAAAATAAATCACAAAAAAAATATTTTTATTATACAAATATGTGGTTTATTCCAAAGATTAATTTTTGGCATTTATAATTTAAATAAAATCTTGAGCATCCCACGACTCGCATATATGGCGTAGCTCTTCATATTAAATTACGCTGTATTTCGGCAGTAACTCATCGGGGTTTGTTTTCCAAGTGGTCTATTGTGTCTGGTTTATCAACGTAGACATGGGATTTTATATATCCCCAAAGAAAATCTAATGGCGTTAAATCGATCAAACGAGGTGGCCAGTTGACGGGTTCATTTCGTGAAATTATTGGAGAAAAATATCTAGAATATAAGGGGAACCTTAAGAAGAAATTGAAAATCAGTGAATCTTATTAAATTTGAGTCTAATTACGAACTAAGTTTTTTGTTAGCGGACAGAAGTACACACACACGCATACATATGCGAGGGGCATTCCAAAAGTAATGGCTTCAAATTTTTATTCCGCCCGAATGGCTCAGATTTATCAAATGTTTTTTCAGTAAATTGCTCGTATCATTTGCAGTTTGCAAACGCTGCTCAGATGTCAGTCTCTTTATGATGAATTGCTAAACTAAGCTGAACTCAAAATAACCGATAGCTGACAAATCTGCAATAAAAGAAAATAGGGTTGTCAATTTAAAGTTTGCCATATCTAACAAAAATAAATAAATATAAATAAATAAATAAATAAATAAATAAATAAAAACACCGCGTATAAAAAAAGTATTAATTTTGAATTTGAACTTTTGACCTGATGACGTTCGTGGTCTACTCTATGCCAACGTAATGTTTATATTAAAACCTCATAAATAAATGAAACTTGAAATACATTATCTTCTCTACCACAAATTCATGCAATGCAAATGATGACAACAGTTGCAGGGGTGTGATCACCATGGTAACAATAGATTCACTTGTAGCGGCAGCAGCAGCGGCAACATGAATTTTGAAAAACGGACGAAAATCTTATTTGAATGGAAAAAAGTAGAAGACGCCATTTTGAATTGCAGATCGCTTGTTTGAATCTGACTTGAAAATTTTTTTTTTAATCAAAAACTGATCTATTATGCATTTTTATTACTTATGTCTCTTTTGGCATTTTTTTTTTTATTTCACCTTTTATTAATGATTAAAAAAATATTTATCTCTTATGTTTATAAAACTTTGATTTGTCTATTTACCTCCTCCTATCAAGGTTGGGAGTGATCCAAGGTCAACCTTGATATGAGACGCCGCAATTACTGAATACTTCGGTGAGCTCATTGTCTGTAACAAATTACCTATAAAAATTACCTCAGTCTAGAAAGATTTCGTGTGTTACTATACACATATATTCGAAAAAGTGGTCAAAAAACAAATATATAACAAACAAATGTTATCAAACACAAGATAAGTTACTCTTCTACCTAACTGGAATAGTTTTTAGTGGTTTTACTCACTTTAAAATGTTTAATCGGTTCGAAAATCATACAGTGTTTATCGATATATTTTAAAAAGAAAAATGGCGGCATGCTCGCTGTTGAACACGGTAAGTTTGTGAAAATGAGTTCAAACAAACAAATTATACAAAATACTGTTAGAAACCCATCGAATATATGTCCGCCTGTCACGGTAACATATTGAGTGAGTTTCTAACAGTATGTTGTATAATTTTTTTATTTAAACTCGTTTTCCTAAACTTACCGTGTTCAGCAGCAAGCATGCCGCCATTTGCATTTTTCAAATACATCGGTAAACGCGGTATGCTTTTCGAGACGAATAAACATTTTACATTAAATACAAACATTAAAAACTTATCCAGTTAGGTAGAAAAGTAACTTATTTTTGCCTTTGTTTATTTGTTATGTATTTGTTTTCTGACAATTTTTTTAATCTGTGTGAATACTAAAACAAAGCGAAGATTTTTTCTTGCAATGAAAACATAAACGATACCCTTCCAATACGTGATCTAAACTTTTGTAAAACTTGCATGCAAGTAAAGTTTTTCCTTTTTAAAATAAAATTTTTTAAAATACCCGTCTCAGGATAGGGAAAAATTAATTCAGTGAATAGAACAGGCTTGCACCACTTTTATATCTACTTAGAAAGATTAGAATAAAGATATAATGATACTAAACCTTATGTTTGGAATCCTTATTTCAATTTTGATCACAGTTCATGACATGATTTAGATTGGAGAAAAATATTTAAAATGTAAGGTTATAGCTTACAAAATCTTCAGAAGAAATTGACAATCAGGGAATCTTATTAAATTTAAGTCTAATTACGAACTAACTTTTGTGTTATTACATAGAAGTACTAAAGCAATTATTGGCAAATGGAGGTTGTAGTCCGAAATTGCCGCGAAGTTCGTTGGAGCAGACTGAAATAAAGGTATTCACTAACGACACAAAACAGGATATAGAAAAAGTATTAATTATTAAAACAATAAAATTTACAAGTTTTGCAAAACTTATTGTCTTTGCGGCTTTAGAGAAAGTCCAACTATAAAGTTCTTTTACGTCCAAAGAATTAGACGGCTCTTGTAATGTTCGTATAGGCACAAAATTTTAGGAGAGGAATTTCCCTACCTGTTGCTTCATGGACGAGCTGTGGTTAAAAGAGGAACAGACTATTGTTCTAAAAGCGAACCTGATAAACGAGGGTCCCTGATTGGTTAATTAGACAGACCCTATTTTTAGGTTGTTAGTGTATTAAAGGGAGGTAAGTGGGAATGATAAACCCCTTTTTTTATAGTCATCATCGGCGGTCACTCGTGTCTGTGTAAGACTGTCCTCTGTTGTGGCTTCTGTGGGTCCTCAGGTGAGCATAGAGCCCAATCCTAGACCCAATTTGTCTTGTGCAATTTGGGCAGATAAAGGTAGTGGTGGTGGGGTGGTGTTGGGTGTGTCTGGTTGATAATCTGTCCTTCCTGTGCTTGCGTTTATCCTCAGCAGCTTGATTTAGGTCAATACTATAAAGCGCAGCACCTTCATGGACAGCGCTCCTCCATGCCAACCTGCTCCCAGCCAACCTGCTCCCAGTCCTCCCATGTCTCAAGGTCCATATGAAACCGCTTTAGATTTGCTTTGATGTTGTCCTTATACCTCATCTTTTGGCCACCCTGGGCACGCTTTCCCTCAACAAGCTGAGAGTAGAAAATCTGTTTTGGGAGGCGGAGATCCGGCATTCGGACAACATGACCAGTCCATCTGAGCTGGCGTTGAGCAACAGTAGCGGTGATAGTGGGAATGTCAGCCTCACTCAGGACGCTGGTGTTGGTGCGTCGGTCCTTCCAACTAATTCTGAGGATTTTTCGGAGGCATCTTTGATGGTACGTCTCCAGGGTTTTTACGTGCCTCCTGTATGTGGTTCAGGTCTCCGATCCATAGAGAAGAGTGGGCAGCAAGACAGCTTTATATACCATGATTTTTGGTATTTGCCAGAAGGTCCCGGTTCTCAAATACTCTCTTCCTTAGCTTTGAGAAAGCCCCACTGGCACAGCTGAGACGGTGTTGTATTTCATCATCTATGTTGGCTTTTGATGATAGGATGCTGCCTAGGTATGGGAAGTGGTCCACATTTTCCAGTCTAGCGTTGTCGATGGAGATGTTTGAGGGTGAGACTGGAGTACTATTTGGTGGTGATTGATGGAGGATTTGGGTTTTTTTTATATTAATTGTTAGTCCTAGCTGTTTGTACGCCCTCGTGAAGGCAACCAGTGTACACTGTAGGTCCTCTTCTGAGAGGGCTACAAGGGCGTTATCATCTGCATACTGTAGCTCCATAATGGATATGGTGTTCGTTCGACCTTTGGCCCTAAATCTGTTGATGTTAAAAAGTCGCCCGTCAGTTCTGTACATAATCCGAACTCCATGGGGAAGATGTTTGTCCGTGAGATGGAGGATAGCAGTAATGAAGATGGAGAACAGGGTTGGGGCAATGACACATCCCTGTTTCACTCCCGTGTCAACCCAGAAGAGCTCTGTTTCATCTCCACTACTACTGAGGACTGTAGCTGACATATTGTCATGTAGCAGTCTCAGTACCCGAATGTACCTCTCTGAGTCAAAGGCTTTAGTAATATTGACGGTGTGAAATTGCCATGGACATGCGTCAAAAGCAAAGATGCGTCGTTGAATTCCTCCATGCAGTAAAAATTAAACCGATCAATATTGATCGGCGTCTGTTGAACGTGTACAAAGACAATGCAGTTGATGCCAGCATGGTTAGGAGATGATTTCGTTGATTTCAGAGTTGTGACAGATGTGAGTGAGAAACTGTGCTCCAGATTTTTACGACCAAGGCATCAAAAGAGGCTGGCAAAAGAGCATTCAGAATGGTGGTGATTATGTAGAAAAATGAAATCTGGAACACAAAAAGGTCGCTCGTTTTAACGGTACTATTCACAGCTTTGTAGGTTTTCAGTGTTTTAGCTTTTGAGTTAAAAATAGAAGGCCTTACTTTTAGGACGATCTTAGTTTCTAATTGTTTATATGACTGAACAAAAAAAGAATTTATGTTTAAATTTGTAAAATCCTTACTAAACCATAGAAACAAGATAGCTATAAATTGTAGACATGGAATAAATTTTATTTTGGGACAGTTACTAAATAAGATTATAATTATTGGAGTAAACGGACCTAAACTCTTACTGCTCTAGCTGATGTTTGGAATATCAAAGAATTAATGAAAATCAATTAAATTTTATTATTCAAAGCTAGTGAGAGTATATATACATACATTTATATATGTGTGTATGTGTGTGTGTGCGTGTGCATGTGTGTGTGTGTGTATATTTCTGTAGAAATATATTTTCTTATTATATATCAATCCTTATTTAAGAAGCTCGATGTAATTACAGAGCAATATAGAGAATAAATGATAAAAAACTATATTCCAAAATTTATGATGTTAACCATCTTATAATTTATTCCTTTAATTCAGTTGACTTATACAATTCTTGACAGTATCTGTTTCGTAGCGCAAAATCAATCACTTAATTATTATATCAATCAGTGAATCTATTTTGCCCTTAACTCATCAGAAGAAATAGCAAAAATCAATCTGTCAAAAGGAAATGAAGTGTGATTCGACATGATTAAAATCCGAAAATTGGAAGAGAAACTGCATGTACCTTAAATATGTTTCCATTACGCCATATTGAATTTTTATCAAACAAAGTCATTAAACCCAACTATTCGTACTAACAATCTACATAAATTTATGAATCTTCTACCAAAATGTTCTATTTAATAATTAGTAAATTTATTAATTCTAATTTGTGTATACATACTTATGAAAATAATATCAATAAATTAAAAACTATTATACATGTTTGTATATACAAAGCTAAACTAAGCTACAATATAGAGGGTTATATATATATATATATATATATATATATATATATGTATATATACCGCACACACACACACACACACACATATATATATATATATATATATATATATATATATATAATAATAAATTCCACAGCCAAACAACGTCGCAGCCCACAAGAGCCATGACAGTCAACGAACCGGAAGTCCAAGACTCGAGTTTCGCCTTCATTTGGGCTCATCAGTTAGACAATCCAAACTCAGGATTCGAAACTGATGTCTAACTGATGAGCCCAAAATGAGGGCGAAACTCGAGTCTTGGACTTCCGGTTCGTTGACTGTCATGGCTCTTGTGGGCTGCGACGTTGTTTGGCTGTGGAATTTATTGTATATAATCTCTCACATTCTGAAAATCATATATATATATATCCACTCTTATATTAAAGTCAGTTTGTGTGTGTAAGTTCCTTCCTCATAAGTTCCGAAACGGCTGAGCCTATCTTTTGCAAATTTCACACAAAGGAAACTTATATGTCTGGCAGTGTTCTTAGATACGTTTTGTACAAAAATTAATCCGATAAGTATCGAAAATCGAAAAAATTTGATCCTAAAAGTAATATTTTACGTTACACCAACCAAGAGAACCAATAAAATCTTAGCAAAATCATTTCTTCTTAAAAAAAAAAAAAATAAAATAAACAGAATTATTTACATTTGGAGATATAGCTCAGTGGTAAGGCATTAGACTACAAATCAAATGATCCCTTTTTCAAGCTTGGGTGTACCTCACCATTTTATTTTAAATTTTCTTATTAATGAGTTCAATTTACGATAAAAGAGAGACCATTTAAAATCGCTGCAAATCATTTCTTCGTTTGCATATTTTAAAACTAAACATTAATCAGAAGTGACTTTTCCAGGGCATTCATCGTCAAGATCAAATAACAACTGACGTGATATTGTAAACAAACACAGACGGAATTTGATGAACGATATGATCATTATTATTTATTTCATTTTATTCATTTATTTTTTGCGAATTAGTTCTCCGGACAAATTATTCCTCATAATATATAACAATCAATAGAGAATTGATTCTATAATAATACATATGGAATATGCATGAATTAAATTATCATGTTTAAGCATATTGTACAACCGGGCATCGTCGCGCGTCCAGCCAGTATATATATATATATATATATATATATATATATATATATATAGTGCCGGCAAAAAAAAAGTCCGCACTTGTAATTTTTTAAAAAACTCCAAATTTAAGCTAAATTTAATATAACTTGTTAAACAACCTATACCTCATTTGATTCGCCTTTTATTCCTCTATAATTTTACCTGTTCATATTTGATTTTAATTGAAATATTCTAGTGTTCATGTCAATTTAAAAAATAACTTCAAATTGAGGAGGCAAAAAGAAAGTCCGCAGCAACAAATTCGCTTAAAACCAGCTTAAATTATCGCCCCTAAATCAGTTTAAAATATCCACCTTTTAGGCAACAAAGCATTTCTAATCGTAATTGTTGCTGTTTCGGGTTATACAACGTAACAATTTGTCCATACACCTCGACTTTCTTTTAGTGATCGTCAGGAGCTCATTAATCTCCAGCTTTCTAGTTTATCCAATCAAAAAATCGGCCACAGATTGAAATGTGATGAGAAAATGGTACGAAGTGTTCGTGATGCCCCTAAATCTGGTCATACTAGAGTAACTTCTAACAGAGAAGACAATACTAAGAAACAGATTTGAAATGGCTCTCCAAATCAAACAACAGTGCAATCTTGTTAAAAAGTGCTCTCTTTCTACTGTCAAGAACAGATCAAAGGAATTTAATTTACAAGGGTATGTTGCAAGACGCAAGCCAATGATTTCTGTAAAAAACAGAAAGGGCCGTCCGGACGTCGTCAGATGTAATGAAGATCATGACTCTTCATATTGGTCAAAAGTGCTTTTTAGCAACAAAAGCAAGTTGAATAGGCTAAGCAGTGATGGTAGGAAGTACATCCGTCAGAGGAAAGACAAAGAATTTAATCCTAGGTGCTCAGTTTCAATGCTGCAAGGTGGTGGAGGTTCAGTTTTGATATGGGGTATTATTAGTACCAATGATCCAGGGCCTATAATTTGCTTGCAATGTCAAATTAATTCAACCAAGTACATTAATATGTTGACTGACCATTTTCTTCGTTGGTCTGAATTTGGATGATAATCCCATCTTCATGCAGGATAATGCTCCCATTCATACAGCTGGCAATGTCAAGAGGTTCCTAGAAGAGCATGATATTCCATGTTTGGATTAGCCTGAACAATTTCCAGACCTCAATCCTATCGAAAATGTTTACATTACACCAAGCAACAGCTACACAATGATAAAATTTCAAATTTGGAGGAACTTTGGACAAAAATTAAAGAAAAGTGGGATGCCCTTTCCCCAGAGCATTGCTGAAGTCTAATTCAAGGAATTCCCAAAAGATTGCAGGCTGTCAAATTGCAGAAGGGCTATGCTACTAAATATTAACTACTTCATTGTGTTCCTGTTGTATTTGTGTTGCATTAATGTCCTAAAGTTACATTTAAATAACAATTTTCCACCATGAGGACTTTCTTTTTGCTTCCTCAATTTGAAGTTATTTTTTTAAAATTGACGAGTACATTAGATTATTTCAATTAAAATTCAAATATGAACAGGTAAAATTATAGAAGAATAAAAGGCCAATCAAATGAGGTATAGTTTGTTTAAACAGTTACATTAAATTTTGCTTAAATTTGCAGTTTTTTTTTAAATTAGAAGTGCGGACTTTCTTTTTGTCGCCTGTGTATATCATACATTTAAATCTAGATATAATGGTGCAGATTATCTCAATATTCCATAAGAATTTTTCACTTGGTGATACAAGCACGAAAAT
>NC_136491.1:25048447-25050947 GCF_053919585.1 Euprymna scolopes
AAAATAATTAAATTAAAAAAAAGTATTATATATGTCCAAATAAATTATGGGCGACTTTCTAAGTGAATAAAAATGAGCTTCGAGGCGGAGCCACTATTTAACCGTATTCATCGTTAAAAAAAAAACAACAAATATATATATATATATATATATATATATATATATATTCAGATTAAATATGTTTTTAACTCATTTCAAAGTGTTTTTTAACATATTTTCTTAACTTTTTGCTCATATATATATATATATATATATATATATATATATATATATATATATATTACCGCTTTATCTGCTTATTTATTCGGCTACCGAATCATGTCAACGATTCAGCAACTTCGTCAGACTATAACAGAAATGGCTATTATTATTATTATCATTATTTTTATTATTATAACCATTTCTGTTACAGTCTGACGAGTTGCTGGATCATTGATACGATTCAGTAACCGAAACATGTGTGACTAAGCAGATAAAACGGTAATAAAAAATCTATACTTGCTCTGCAATAGTATTGAGCACTTTCTTTAGGCTTTTACTAATTACCACTTTTGCTATATATATATATATAATGTCATCTACAGACAGTGCTGTTCTGTTCTTTATAGCTCATCAGTGTAGCTAGGCAAGCAAAAGTGCTTCAAACTGGGATTGAAATTTGACCACAGCGCTGACAGTCTGCGTCTCTACCCCTGCACTATTATGCAGAACCTGCTGAACAAATACGAAATCTAGATGTTAACAATGTAAATGTCTTTTCAGCGGATTAGTTGGTTTGAACTCATGTTCCCTTATGTGTAATACTTTAAACTGTCAATTTCCTTACTAGAAAACAATTTCTCTGTAATGGAATTATAAATCAATCTTATATACGATCTGAATGAAGAGAAGAGGAAATAAGAAATGAAAATATTTATAACTTGATGAATACCATGTTTAAAGAAATGGGTGAAAACATGTACTCATTCACAAACGAAAATGTCCCCAGAATCGTGCAGTACCAGGCGCTATATAGATAGGGAAAACGAGTTGTAACACTCGTCTAGTCAAAACCACTATCAATAATTTCCCACACTCTTTATCTGTGACTAAACATAAATGTAGATTCCATGAACAAAGTTTCTTTCTTAGAACTGCGCGCATGTGGAACTCTCTTCCGATTGCTTTCCAGCTGACTACAATCTGATTGTCTTCAAGTCCAACGTAAAAAAGTTCTTGATGAACCGTCCCCCTAAGTAATCCAATTTACAAAATATCCACTACTTATGTTTACTACGCTATAATCACATTGACTAATGTATACCCATTAGCCCTTATTCTCGAGTGACCTCCGGGCCTTGATAAGCTGTGATTCCTGTGTAATATTTTGTGTGAATTTGTGTGATGTCTTTCGGTGGTCAGAGCCCTCCAAGGTCACTGCGGCAAGCGGCCTCCAGTTGGGACGGTATAGGCGGCGTCGAATCAATAGACCGCTGCACCGTTTCGCTGTCCCTCTTTACACAGACAAGCATGTGGCGTAAGCTATTGGATTCACTGCGTCTCATAGCGGTATAACCGGGGATCTGAGGTTCGTCTGGTACAGACTTCAGCCAGGTATCCAGCACCGACTTGAACGATTCTGTTTTGCAGTTCGTGATCTCTCTGATGTTACGTGGCAGGCAATTGAAGAGCGTAGGACCCCGGTAATTTAAACTCGATTCCCTGAGGCGTCGGATCCAGTTGTCCCTGGCACTAGTTAGGGGTGGTACCACACACCTTCTGCCACGTTTTGAGATATGGTGCTGTATACCAGGGTTGGGCACCTGGTTCTCCATCATACGCCAGGTATAGATGATTGAATATCTTTCTTGCCTGCGTTGAATCGATTTGATATTCAACGTATCCAGCAGTTGCCAATAATTCAATTGACTATAACCAGTTATCTTTCTTAGAAACGACTTCTGGATGGCCTCTAATGCTTGAATATGACCTTTTCTGTCCGGAGTCCACAGCTGACAATAGTAATCAATGTGCGGCAACACCAGCGACTTCCAGAGTGTCAGCATTAGTTTTTTTTGTCACGTTTTGAAAGTGCGTAGAATCCAACTGGAAAGGCTCCGTGCAGTTGAACAAACTTTGTCGATCTGGGAGGTGAATGTACCATCAGAATCCAACGTTACTCCCAGATCGCGCACAGTATCTTTGGTTTTAATTAGCTTCCCGTCTTGGGTTGAGTACTTAGATGCTTCTCTCAGGTCCTTCCTTCTACCGTATTTGATACACTCGAATTTCCCGGAGTTAAACTGCATATTGTTGTCATCCGCCCATTGGTAGATAGCGTCTAGATCATCTTGGAGAGCTTGTACATCAGAAGAATCTTTTATTTTCCTGCCAATCCTGGTGTCGTCGGCAAAACTTGAGACGAAAGACGATTTGACTTTTTCGTCTATGTCGCCGATTAGTACGAGGAACAGCAGCGGACCAAGTACTGAACCTTGGGGAACGCCAGATAGCACTTTGG
>NC_136491.1:25053447-25098447 GCF_053919585.1 Euprymna scolopes
ACGTCTTGTCAGACGAGTGCCACTCCCTCAGACACTTAAAGTCCGTGAACCCAAAAATGATATTTTTTGTCTTAGCAGTGAATCCACATGCTCAAGCAGGCATTGCACTGAAGACGGTCATTCAGATCAATTATTACATGCTTCCAGCATTTCAAGCCTCCACACGTCACAACTTTTCTATCGGCACAGGACCATTTTTATATACAAATGTCTGAGGGAGTATCTATACACAGATGATGTTACGGAGTCTTAGATTTGTACGACAGCTAAGTCTCTCTCTCGGTTCAAAATGTTGAGATCCAGCAACAAGCAAGAGCAAGATAGCCAGCAACAAATTAAACTGCAGACCAGTTTAATGCGGGTACTGTTCTCCCGCTTTATGTTATTTTTTTCAATCAGAGATTTGCTTCTCCTAGAAAGGTTGTCTTCACCATGGCTTACGGGAGCCCTCTCCACCCCAACACACATATATATACACACAAAAACACACGGTGCTAGTTAGCCGTTGACCCCGAAAAAGTGTTCATATATATATATATATACTTAATTTACTCACATAAAATTAATATACGAAAGTATAGATTTATGCGTAAACTTTAAGTATTTACTTCAAAAGTGCTCAATACGTAGGTAGAGCTATATATATATATATATATATATATATATATATATGTGTATATATATATATATTGATATATATATATATATATATATATATATATATATATATATATATATATTGATATATCTATACTCGTGGCCAAATTATATATTAAAATGCTCATATGTTTGGTTCTATGGGACGAAACTAAATGAAAATTTGAAGGCTTTTTGAAGATTATAATACTATTCTATGGTTAAAAGTTTATGACAATTGGTAAAATAAAACCTATATTTCCAAACTAATAGAATATACCCAAATTTGCCTACATTTGTATATATAGTGTCCTGGCAGACAGCTTCAGTTTTGCTGCTTCGGTTGTCTCCCCGTGGCCTTACCAGGCCATTAATATATATATATATATATATATATATATATATATATATATATATATATATATTAATGTTAGAACATTTAATCATAATTGGAAATCGGAAAAACTGGAACTTTTGGGAGGATCGGTATCCAAATCGGAAAACTTGAGGGCTAGTTTCCGATGCCAAAAACGATTCCTTTAATAATCAGTTTATTTGATTTTCTTCAAAACAAAATCTTTCAATCTTTCATAGCTGGTAGTAATAATGAAATAATAAATATTTATTTATTAACTACCAGATAAAAACTAAAATATCACAAGCGTATTTTTTTAAGTTTAAAACAAAAAAAATGAATGCTTCTTTAGCATGTGTTTTTAGCAAACAGTTAATGAAATATGTTTAAAACACTTTGAAATGAGTTAAAAACATATTTAATCTGAAAAGGAAACACTAGATAAATGGATAGTCCTTAATCCGCGAAGTTTCGAAGAAATACTCTCCTTCTCATCAGAGGGTAGGAATTAGCAAAATTCAGGATCGGATTTTGCATGCAGAAGTATTTGATGAAGCAACAAATAAATTAAAGATCTTACTTGAAAACAAAATAAGTTAAGCAGAGGGAATATGGTAAAGAAAAAGGTGATTACACATTAATGGATAGTCTGGTGGAAGATAAAAAAATCCAGTGACGGTAAAATCCAAATGTAAAACTTTAAGAAAGTTAAAAGAATTTATATATATATATATATATATATATATATATATATATATATATATATATATATATATATATATATAAAGTTGAGTTTTTTCTCGCTCTGACATTTATATTATAAACCTATTTTTATTTTCTATTTAAAAAATTATTAAAACGAACTTAATATACTCATTCATTCATATGCGAGCGACTACATTAAAGTTACCTAATCTGCATATTTCTTTGCAAACGAGCGTTAATGACTTATTCATTTTTACGGTTTCTTATCATATTATTGGTTTCATTTCACTAATACGCTGAACTTTATTCATACATAGTTTCTACATTCAGCATAATTGTATAAAATTAAAGATGAAAACGTTCTAGCACGCAGAAACATTTTTTATCTATGTACACATCTTATCTCTTATATATATATATATATATATATATATATATATATATATATATATATATATATATATATTCAAAAGTGATCTTGTCGGTGTGTGTGCGAAAATTCTCTATCAAACTTCTCTTCTTGAAATTTGATATATAATGTAATTTGACCTTTACACACTTTCGACTTGGTTTTTAGCCGGTAAAATTGTTGCTAAGTGTAAAAATTAAAAAAAAACACATTGAGCTGCGAATACGCTAATTAAAATCCTAGGTTAAATACATCTTTTTTTTTTTTCTTCAGTTTTTGTATGCATATGGATTTAAGTAATACGCTAACGGATAAGGTTGGGGAGATAGGTTTTGGTTTCAGACACAAGTCACTTTTTTTTTTTTCAATTTTAATATCACTACTATATATTAGGTACAATATAATAATAGATAGAGAATAGGCTCTATAAAAAAAATTAATAGAAAATCTACATGAATCAAAATATTATTATAAGTGTATTTTACGACCAGACAATGTCAAGTGGAATGCTTTATATATAATATATATATATGTATGTATGTATGTATATATATATATTATATATATATGTATGTATGTATATATATATATAGCATGCTATATGCCTATATATATATATATATATATATATATATATATATAGCATGCTATATGCCTCTATATATATATATATTTATATATATATATATATATATATATATAGCATGCTATATATATAGCATGCTATATATTTATATATAGCATGCTATATATATAACATGCTATATGCCTATATCAATTTTTGTTCTGCAATCTTGTAACTTTATATATAGGGCATTTAGACCTGTGGAACGAATTCGATTTGATTTTTAGCCGAAAGAAATAACTGCTAAGAGGTCAAAATTGAAAATTTTAAACTCGGCAAGCGTAAGTCAACTTAATTTGTAACCTCCACGCATACACAAGTATATATTTTTAAAGTTTTGATATCCGTATGTCCTTAGGTAATGTTGTAGTGAATACGGCTAGAAAACTAAATGTTGTGGTTCGATTCTACTTGATGGCATTTAAATGATGTTTATTAACTTTTTAAATCACTACTACATATTGAGTACAGTATATTAATGAATAGGAAATTGGCTCTATAATAATAAACACAAAATCTGCATGAATTAAAACATCATATTAAAGCGTATAATACGATCGGGCAACGGTGAGTAGTCTGCTAGTGTATATATATACTTTTTTCTTTCATGTTAGCAATTTTTCTATTATATATATATATATATATATATATATATATATATATATATATATATATATATATATATATATATATACACACTAGCAGGAAGACCCAACGTTGCCTAGGATTGAATGCTGATCAACGAATAATTCGCACTCCTATATTTTTATTGTCATCGAAATCCGTGAAATCGTCCAAGAGGAAGATTCACATGGCTCCATGCAGTAACTTAATCCAACATATATGATATTCTATATTCCACTCTCGAGAACCTACTGTTTCTTTTATAAAATTGTTTTATATAAACTTCTTTCCAGTTAACGAAAAAAAAGCATATGTAAATTTTCAAGTCTTATAAAATTCTTTACAATTAATGAAAAAAATAAGAAATTTCCGTGTGGCGTTTGAACCTAGAGACCACGTCATGAAAAAAAACAAAAAACAAAAAACACGCTATCAACTTACCCACAGTAGAATTTTCACAGCCATTGTTGCTAAGCGACGGCATGGAAAAAATGGCTTTACTGATGATAGATAAATTAAAATAACAGTTTCGATTATCGATTATCGGTAATTATTGGGTATATTCTGAGACAAAGCTTAACCAAGATCACTCCCAGACTTTTACACTAAAGTTCTGTAAATTTTAAAGAAAATCTGTTGAGTCGTTTTGGAGTCTATAAGAAACGAACTCACACACACACACAGACAAAGTTGCATTTATATAATTGTAGATATACATACATATATTTCCCGACTCCTCTTTAAATAAGGTGGAAGCAAATAAAGTTAAGAAATGTTTGCGAGTGTTACTAAAGTTATTCACGGTGACTCCTAGAGACAATACGAAGGATCTCTTTAACAAATTTTACGTAAACAATGCATTCGATTTTCTAAAAGTAACACGACTTTACATGTCATTTTGCAAAATGAATTTCCTGGAGATTGAAGATTCTATCCTCAGTGCGAGCGATCCAAACATGCATGTGCGAATTACTTCTACTCAGTCCTGGCTGACGGAACGAGAGCATACTACCCCCGTAGATTAAATAAAGAGTTCCGTTCGAAATTGCGTGCAGATTATCGAGTTCGACAGAAAGACTCTCGAGTCCGATGGAGGTACGTTCTCTCAAACATGGGAAATTCTATTTATAAACGCTGCTGTTAGGAACTGAAGAATCAAATTAATTCACGTTCTGCTATCAACCAATCAGAAACCAGAATAGTTCCATAAAAATTAAATCATTTTAGTATTCCAGCACAGAATTTTTTCGTGTCAACACTTCATTTTAACTGCGGGATAGTTCTTTTGAGTTTTTTTTTTACCCAACTTTATCTGGTTTTGTTTCCCCAACGTGCTGAGGCAAACCAGTTCCCCTTTTATTAGGGGAGTGTCCAAATGAAAGCAATTGTCCGATATGATGGTGAAATCCGACATTGACTAAACGTCCATTTGCTGTCTGGACGCTTCCGACCCGTCACATCAGTTTCGCTTTTATACAAAAAAGCTGAATCAACACGAGACGGGCCGAAATAGCAAGAATTTTGTAAAAGTCGACATAAATAAATCTAGCCGTGACGCGCGTTCGCAATTCGTACTTATTATGATCTACACGGTATATAAGAAGTTCTAAGCGATAGTAAGCCCCCCCCCTCCGTGAACCTCACCGAAAAAAGCCTTTCTTGGACATACAAAAATTCTCGTGCGTGTTTTGCCTTTTTATTTATACTAGCGGGGATGCCCAGCGTTACCTGGGTGTTTGGAGCTGTGTGTGTTCTAGGGCCGGGAGGTAGGTAAAGCAGAACAAAATGGAAACTTAACCCTGTTTAAATATTCAAAAACGATGTTAAACTTCCTAAAAAATAAAACAAAAAAACAGCGATTTTAAAACTGAGAAAAAAATCTTTTGTAAATAAAAAAGGGGGATTGGTGGCAGGTAGGCGCGAACTGGGAGCCTGTAAGACAATAGGCTGGTGACATAAATCTGCGCTACGGTGACGGAAGCAATGTGAGACGTAAAATTTAGCGATTAAAAAGTGAATGAGTTCGAATTGAGATCAAACATCACGTTATTCCGCAGTTAACTATTTTTGCGAGACGGTTTTTTTTGGGGGGGGGTTTCTCCCCACTTGTTGGGGGAGCAGTGCCGCCGGTTTTTTTGGGGGGGGTCAGTTTCGCTTTTTATATGGATAAGCCAATGACGCATTCGTGGGCCAATAAATATGGCGAAAAATCGCGCGGAAAAGTTGCCCAAAATAAAGATACATGCCGAGTCGTTTCTTAAATTTTAGATATTATCATCTCGGTAGCATATAAAATGTCATAAGAATGAGCAAACAAGCCGAGAAACACCCGAAAAATGCCTTTGGCGGACATACACAAAAATGCACACACACAATAATTTTCGCTTTTATATAATAGACTAGCGGTGGGGGTACCCGGTGTTGCCCGGGTGTTTTTAGCTGTTTGTGTTGGAGGGAGTTAGATCAGAACATGGCCGGGTGTTTGGAAGTGTAAAACAAAAAAAAGTTTTAGTAGGAAGGTAGGTTTGAACCTCGAAGCCTTGACGTGAAGGTGGAAACAAAAGGTAAAAAAAAAAACAGCCACGGGGGGTAGAGGAATTGATAAGCGTGTTAAGTTAAGGTTTATAACGTGAAATATACAGGTGTGAGAAAGATAAGTCGCGTGATGTTTGACCTAGTTTTGAGCTGCAAGCCAGTTACTGTTTCCCCCGGCCCACGAAGACGCGGCGATGGAAAAATATCTGAAAAATAGCTGGTAAAAGTCGGGCAAATTAAAGATAGCCGCAACCCCCGTTCTCAAGTCGTAGATATTACGATTTAGACGTGATAGAAAAAGTTTTAAGAAGGAGCGAGCCGATTGAGAAGGCCGACGAAAAAAGCCTTTTGCGGACATACACAAAAAGCGAACATACATACATACATACATACATACATACATACTTACATACATACACACACACATTTTCGCTTTTATATTTATAAATTATTGTCATCGAAATCCGCTCCACGTGACTCCATTCAGTAACTTAGTCCAAAATATATGTCATTCTACATTGCAAACTAGAGAACCTTCTGTTTCTTTTATAAAATTATTTCACATAAACTTTTTTCCAGTTAACGAAAAAAAAGAAAGCACACGTAAATTTTCAAGTCTTATAAAATTTTTCTTCTTTTTTTTAAATTACTGGATCGGCATTAAATAACCTGAAAAAGGTTGATATGACGTAAAGCAAAACAGTCAAACGTTTCCATTTCACTGACCATTACCATATGTCAATGTTAATATTCATGTCTGGCAATTCAGACTGTCGTCATTCTGAGGTACATGTAAACTAACAAGAACCATTTTCACTTGAACGATTAATAAGAACAAAGCTGATAGGCTTATTAGAAAGACTCATGAATCATTGATAAATGAACGATGTCTGATGACGTATGAAACCTGTTAAGCATTGCCGCGCTGTCACTGTACGCGGTTTTAAATAGATTTTCTACGGTGATATTTATTGGTTGTTGCTGCTGCTGCTGCTACTGAAATCGCTCGATGTGTCAAGCATTACTTACTTCATATACGAGAGACTTTCCAGAAGTAAAGCCTCCTATATTTTAACCCGAAAAAAGTTAAAGAGGTACGAAGACGGGAATAGTGCCATTAAAACCAGTGACCTTTTTGTGCCCCAGAATTTATTTTTCTACATAGTCACCACCATTCTCATTGCACTTTTACCAGAAATTCAATGACGCACATCTGCTTCTGACGCACGTCCGTGACAAGGGTTGCTTTCTTAGAGTTTCACACCGTTAATACCTGCAACAGAGAGATGAAACGTTCAGGTCATAAATTCATGTATTTAGTCATCATAACAATGCAATTCACAATATCATCTGATCTATTTGGGCGGAATAAAAATTAGGAGGCAGTACTCTTGGAAAGCTTTTCATACTAAAATTATACTAATCTTGCATGGGTGTTTGAAAGATTAAGGAAGGATGAATGAGACCAAGTAGTAGTAGTAGTAGTAGTAGTAGTAGTAATAGTAGTAGTAGTAGTAGTAGTAGTTATTCAGAATACGGACCATGCTATTTTTTAGATAGGATTTTCAATTTAAATTCAATTTTTCCGTTATCTTTTGTCTATTAAATTGCAAGATGAACGTACAGAATACTTACAAAACGCATGTTCCTCCTTATATTAAGAATGGCTTTCTAAGTAAACGTTAATTTTTCAGCATGGTTGGCTTTCTTCCTAAGTTCCAGTAGTGTTAGTAGTAGCGTCAATGTAAGATAGAGACAGTAAGAGAATAATGTAAATAAATAAATGACATAAATAAAGAAGAAAGAGAAAAAGCGGAATATATTTTATTTGTTTCTATATGATTTATGCGCTTTTCTTTCTTCCTCTGGGCGCCTAAATTTACACGAAGAGCTTTTTTCTCAAAGACTTCTCTTTTATGGAACACATTACAATGGGACTGCTTCCCAGCAGATTACGACATGACCACCTTCAAATCTAATCTTGGTTCACTTTATTGATCAGTCTCCATTATTTTTATAATTTCCTTCTCTCAATTGGCAATCATTAAATCTGATTATCTTTTATCCTTTAATGGCTCTTGGCCTTTATAAGTGGAAAATTCATCCAGTAAAAAAGAAATAAAAACATGAAACATGTCAATGTATCAACGTTGAGCCAACGTGTCACTAGCTTTCTATTAATGATTACAGCTCACTAATAAATTGGTGGAAGCTTTTCTTGACATGTATAATGAAGTCACGAATCCAGGTTAGAGGCCGAGCTATGACCATTATCGATACTATTAATAAAATTCTAAATGTTTAGTTAGTTGTGGTGTGTGTGTGTGTGTGTGTGTGTGTGTGTGTGTGTGTGTGTGTGTGTGTGTGTGTGTGTGTGTGTGTGTGTGTGTGTGTGTTTGTTTGTACCAATAAAACTTTCGAACGAACGCACCGAACTGAAAAATTCTTTTTCCCCTGAAAGGTGTGAGTCCCTAGACTGTCCTCAACTATATATGGTTCGTAACGAACAACGCCGAGTCACACAAATAGCCCGAAATAAGGGTTGGGGGGGGGGAGCGTTTCGTGCAATTATCGAAAACGTTACCTGTCCTTGTCAACGAAATTTAGCACTGTGTGTATACACTCGCGGTAACGTCTTCCAGCATACAGACAGGACGTGTGGTGCAATGGATAACGTGTCTCAGTGCGGATCAGAAGATTCCAGGTTCGAATCCTGGCAATTTAGTAATAATTTTAACCATCATTTTATCCAACTTTTATTCATTATCCTTACCCTTAGTTAGGGTATTTTTTTTCAGTGACTTTGTTTTGTCCATATCGGAATTTCCCCTACTCTGAGTTCACAGAGTAAGCGTTGATGGTAAGACGATGTTGAGTGTACTTGATGTTGAATGTACTCGATTTTGTGTTTAACTCGGCGTTTTGTAGTATTCACTAACATGATATAAATCCTACGAATATTAATAACTATCAGGTCGTCCAGCGTTGCCCGGTCGTAAAATACGCTTAAATATAATATTTTAATTCATGCAGATTTTCTATTCATTATTATAGAGCTGATTTTCTATTGGTTGTTATAATGTACTCAGTATATAGTAATGATTTCAAAAGTTAAAACAAAAATATGATTTGGGTGCCATCGGCTAGAATCGAAACTAAAACATTTAACTCTCCAGCAATGATGCCTACCATATGAGCTAAGGACACATAGATACCTAAACTTTAAAAATTAACGCATAAATGTATATTTGTGCATGCGTAGAAATAATATTTTTAATTGACTTACACTTGCCATGTCTATTTTTTTCAATTTTGACACCATATCAGATATGTTTACTGATTAAAAATCAAATCGAATCTGTTCGTCAGGTCCGAATCCCCTATATATCAAGTTTCAAGTCTGTAAACCAAACGTTGACCCCGTAATTTGGTAGAGATCGTAACGCTTTTCACACCATACCAATTTTAATAGTTGTATTCCTGTCTTACATATATATATATATATATATATATATATATATATATATATATATATATATATCTTTATCTGTGCTTAAATCAAAACGTGGATTCCATGAACAAAGCTTCTTTCTTAGAAGTGCACACCTGTGGAACTCTGTTCCGTCTGCCTGCTCCCCACCGGACTACAATTTGGATGTGTTCAAGTCCAATGTTAACAAAATTCTAATGAATCGCCCCCCCCCCGTTAAGTAAACACTTCATCAAATCTCCACACTAACGTAATGTACTTGCAATAACCCTTATCCCTGAGTGGCTTCCGGGCCTTGATAAGTGGTGATCACTGTGTAAAAAAAAAATATATATATATATATATATATATATATATATATATATATATATATATATATATATATAGCAATTTACAAAAATATATATGGCGATTAAACTACACTGAATATTCCGCGTTTCATCCACTCTGGGATATATATTTTATAAATTACTAACTGGCTCTAACTACGTATTGAGCACTTTTGAAGTAAATACTTAAAGTTTACGCATAAATCTATACTTTCGTATATTAATTTTATGTGAGTAAATTAAGTAGTTATATATATATATATATATATATATATATATATATATATATATATATATTATTATTATTATTATTATTATTATTATTATTATTATTACTGCTTGTCCCTTTTCTTTTTCTTTTTTATTTCTTATTTCTTTCTGTGTCCTTCTCACTCTATCTCAATTTCTTCTTTCACCCTTCTCTCTCTCCCCCCATCTCTCTCTCTCTCTCTCTCTCTCTCTCTCTCTCTCTCTCTATTCCTATTGATATTTTAAACTCCCCTCGTCCTTTATCACCTCTCAATGATTTTACAATTGACAGCTACTGCTGTTTTTTTATTGGAATTTTGTACTTTTTCTAATCTTTTTTTCCTCATTATAATAAATATTCATTTCTATGAAGTCGTTAACACGATTCGGTCATTGAAACACGGTTAACCAAGCAGATTAAAGACGAGAATATATATATATATATATACATATATATATATATATATATATATATATATATATATATATATATATGTATATATATATATATAAAGGGGGTTAGAACAGTAGTCAAAAGAGCAGAGTGTATTTTAATGTGATAGTAAAATTACTAATTCAATTAAAATACAATAAAAGAACAGTGCTCGTTGTGATTCAGATATATAATAAGCTCGATAGGCAAATATCCTAGAGCTACTTTAATATTTAGTAATGTGATTGATAATTTAAGATTCAAATTAGAATTAAAAATTAAAAATCTGTTTCATAAGAAGGAACAACAACAAAGTCAATAATTTGTACGATCGTTTCGGAAACGATATTTTTATTGTGATATTGTGATAGCAAAAATATTTGGTGGGTTTTTTAATATGTAAAAGACACCATAAATAAACCTAGCAATTTTTAAGTAAGGCAGATGTATCTGGAAAAAATTAAAATAAAAAAGAAAATATTTACTTGATAAGAAAAGTAATATGGGTTGAGAATAAAAAATAGAATAAAATTATAAATCTGAATTTGGTTTAAATATAATGTTATAATAATATGTTTTTAATAAATATAAATGTTAAGAATTACACACATATATATATACACACACATATACATGCATATATATATATATATACCTTTTAATTGTTCGCCTTTTGAAAACCGTACTTATCGTCAAAGCATTCATTTGGATGTTGATTGTAGCTTATAAATGTACGAAATGTTGAATTTTCAAAAAGAACGCCAATGGAAGATTTTTTTAGCGGTTAGAATATGTTAGTAAACGCCTAATTTAAAATTAAGCAAATATTAAAAAAGGTGGGGAGATAATCTTATTTTTCTAATTAAATAATCAATTATCTAATTAATGTTTATTCTATTTAGATTATAAAATATTATATTTTGAACTTATTGAATTTAGTATTTTTAATACTTTATTTATTTATTGAAATTAATAAATATAGTATATGTTAAGTTTAAATATATATTTAAATAATATACAATAATGGTAAATATATTAGATAAACTAATATTAATAATGATATTGATGATCAAAATTTTATTAATAAATGTATGAAGTTAAACTTAAATTTCAAGACTGAATATTAATAAGTAACATCTTTAATGACTTATGGTGGTTTATATTTGTTAAATTTAAACCAACGTTTATGACTGCACGAGGATATAAGCTCTTCTCTTGAATTTAGGAGGGTAGTTCTATTTTTGATATCGTCATATTTTAAAATCTTTAGGGTCTCCTGTGTATAAAGTGCACAGAATCTATCTCCTGGTGTATATCCTTTATATGATCCTATTATTTGCCATTTCAAATTAAAGGAAATATTCTTATCTTTGAGTCGCCAAATATGTTTAGATAGAGTGGTTTGGTTCAACAGGGAGTGGTTTTTAAAAGTATGCTTATGGGTTGAAATCCTATGCTTAATAAGTCCAGATGCGGAACCAAAGTAGATTGCGTCTTGTTTAACAACAGACCAATCCTTCACATACCAATGCGACCCCTAATCTACCTGAAAATAAATACATTAAACAAGACGCAATCTACTTTGGTTCCACATCTGGACTTATTAAGCATAGGATTTCAACCCATATGTCAAAATTATTGTCCGTGGCTTAATGTCTATCACAATAAAAACATCGTTTCCGAAACGATCGTACAAATTATTGACTTTGTTGTTGTTCCTTCTTATAAAACATATTTTGAATTTGAATTTTAAATTATCAATTACTATATATATATATATATATATATATATATATATATATATATTAGTGATAGGACGATTCCAATATTTTACCCGATTCCGATACAATTACCGATTGTGATACAATTACCGATTCCGATTCTGATTCTTTATAAATCTCTAATTATTTAACTATAGAGTTGTTATTTTCCCCGGTGTTCGTAAAAACACATTTTAAATATGCAGATATTTTCCTAAACGTCAAAATATATTTGTGGAGAATGATCTATCGATTTTAGCTTTACTGGTATACAAAAAAAACAATAAATATTGATTATTTTTCATTATTTCAAGCAATGGAAAATTCTCGTTTAAACAAAATTAAATATAAACAAAAAGACAATTAAAAGAATCGTTTTGGCATCGGAAGATAGAAATCGATATTTCCGATACCGCTACCGATTCCGATACCCACAAATCTTCCGATTTTTCCGATTCCCGATTCCGAGAAATCGTCAGAACACCCCCCCACACACACACACATACATATATATATATATATATATATATATATATATATATATATATATATATATATATATATATATATAATGTATACTTTCATCTTGAAAACTGGCTTTAATATGCTTTCATTCTATCATCATTTGAATTTATAATTTTTATTCAAAGGAAATTTGCTCCTGGATATGACCTTAAACTATATCCAGTGGTGAGGCCCCAGCTTACGGGCTTTGGGGAGTGTTGAGCCACTCTTTGATTGCCATTGCTCCCACGTCCACTCTGACCCAGAGTGGTAGTACCTGTTAGGGTCCCAACTATGTGTTAAATAGAAACCGAATTCAAAACAACAAATATATTCTATTAAAAGATTTTTCTTAAATTTTTGGATTCGTCATTAAATAACCTTAAAAGGGTTGATATGCCGTAAAACAAAAACAACCAACCCAAAGGAAATTTATATTATAAAAGCCATATAATTCCCATATTGCATTAAAGAAAATCCTATATTATTTACGCTTTATGCTAATTGTTTTACTTCATGTAAGAACATTATTTAATGTAATTTAATGTATTTGTAACTATTTGCTAAATTTGCAATAAAGCTTACTTCCGCTTCAAAACGGAAGTAAGCTTTATTTAATAGTTGCAACAACAACAACAACAACAACAACTAACTGGAAAGGTACGGTGATAGAAGAATGATGTTTTTTAAAATACAGCAAGTTTGTTTTTTTTTAATTTTAGCCCCCTCCCCTTCGAAAAATTAAAAAAAAAAAATAGATAGATAAACAGAAGATAAATCTTACTTCTAGAAGCATTAATCATTCTGTGCGGAAAATGCCCGAATTCTGTCAAGGGAAGCGTTTATTTAAAGATTCGATTAGTAGTAAATACATAAATGTAATCTACGCAAAACAAAAAATAGGAGAAATCTTTCTAGACTGAGGCAGCATTTACTCAAAGTTAAATTTATCCCGTACGAATAATTTTAGAATAATTCGTCAACATTTTACTTGGCTGTCTGAATTTTATTCACGCTAAAAAAAATAAAAAAATAATTTGAAAAAGAGACCGTATCAAATATATCGTCTATTAGCTGGATATATATTTCTACGCGTTTTTATTTTTAATATTTTGAGTGTATTTTTTAATCCATTGAATTTTTCAACCTTCTTTTACCATTGTTAAGAGAAAATTTATTTTGGCATGATCACTGTATGAATGGGTTAATTTAGTTGATAATATTGTTATCTATTCGTTGCAACCGGTCGTTCAAATGTGATTTTTAGTCTATGTAATAATTAAATCTACTTTTGTCGCTGGTCTACAATGTACGTATACATACTGACAGCGAATAAAACACAACACAGCTGGTCTATAAATAATATTTCGTTTTATTTCACACCGACAACAGTTTTTGGATTTAGTTATGACTGGCGTTGACATCAGCGAAAGCACGTGTCTGGGGGATATTTGGTAGTGAAGAAATGTTTGGTTGTTTTCTGTCTTTGTGAACTACTCCTCGCTTTTTGTTTGTGTCGATTTATATAAACATTCTTTCACTCTGGAATGTTTAATAGTTCCTATTGTCTCGAATCCTTTGACCGATATCCTCTCACATTTTCTGGGTCAAATTATGCATTCCAATAGACAATAATGGAAAGTTTTGCATTCTGTATATAGAATCGATCTGCGTGTGTGCAACCCACTGAATGCCTCTCTTTATGAGGTTACCTGCTAAATATCGAACAATATCTTTAAGGAGAGATTTTTTTTAATCATCTCATGTGCGTTTCTTCCTGCTTTAAAAAATTATTAAAACATCTAAATAATTAGGTGGGGGGGTTCTACTGCTGCTCCTTAAAACTGCAGATTCTATTTTAAAAGCGATAACATTTCGTGTTTTTATATTTAGTATTTCTGCAGTTTACTAAACGGGATACTTTTAAATAGGATTTTCAAGTTAAATTCAATTTATACGATATCTTTTGTTGATTCAATTGATATGTGAAATTGCCGAATAGTTGAGAAAGCCTCCCTCCCATATTAAGAATGGCATTTTTAAATAATAAAAATTATTCTTTCTGCAAGGTCAGTAAGCCGCAGAAGTAATTTTACTATTGCTCCCCCTCCCTCTCCTAAAATTTTTATTAGCCGGTCTTCAACTAAATTAGATAAGTAAAAAACCAAAACAAAAACAAACAAAAAAATGGCGGTACTGTGACCAAATCTTGCACCCACTTTAAATACAACTTTCTTATTAACAAATGTGTAATGCAAAATGGTAACGTCTTCACCCCCTCCCCATTTATATTTGAAACAGACAACAAGAAAAACTATTTTGGAGTAATGTGTACGTGTGTTTATGGGTTGTTTTTTTTTCATTTACTATTTTAAATCTGTACATTCCTTATCATTTTTTTTTTACAAGGTGATCACCACTTATCAAGGCCCGGAAGCCACTCAGGGATAAGGGTTATTGCAAGTACAGTAAGTTACTGTGGAGATTTGATGAAGTGTTTACTTAAGGGGGCGGTTCATAGGAATTTGTCCACGTTGGACTTGAAGACATCCGGGTTGTAGTCAGGTGGGAAGCAAGGAGACGGAACAGAGTTCCACAGGCGTGCAGTTCTAAGAAAGAAGCTTTGTTCATGAAATCTACGTTTTGATTTAGGCACAGATAAAGAGTGGGGAAAATTTTTGACAGTGGTTTCAGCTAGACGGGTGTTTTTCGTGAAAGATTGGCGAGGAGGACTAGAGATTGGAGCTCAGACGAGCACCTGCCATGGAAATAACGATAAAACAAAGATAGGCTCGCAACGTCTCTTCTATGGGAGAGAGGTTGCAGGGTAGAGAAAAGGGCATCCCCACTAAGCCACGAAGTCTATTTTGTACTCTGTCAAGGCAGGATAGGCTGTTTTTAGCAGCTCCTGCCCAGATATGGCAGCAGTATTCCATCCTTTTATTTAGCCAAACACAAATATTTTCATCATTTAAGTTTACTACCCACCCGAAAAATAATCTAATCTATATTTTCTTGGTCCCATCGCCACAATGTTTGGTCCCTGTGTCTGTTGTACAAGTATTTTAATAAAATGTGCTCTGTTGAACTGGTCGCACTTGCACCCCCTCGACGTACATGCAGTTAAATATGTTGGTAATATTAGAAAGTAAAGTTCAAAGAAAGAATTCCCAACCGTTATGTTCTCCTTCTTGCAATTCTCGGTACCACACCCCCAGCGCACATCTGTCAGAACTTACTTCTGCCAAAGTGCTGTAGATTCCATGACCAAAGGTTCTTTCTTAGAAGTGCACGCCTGTGGAACTCTCTTCCGTTTGCCCGTTTCTCACCTGACTACAACTTGGATGTCTTCAAGTCCAACATAAACAAGTTCCTGATGAACCGCCCCCTTAAGTGAGTCACTTTATCAGATCTCCATTACTAGCGATTACTAGGATATTATCCCATTGAATTGCTGTACATGCAATAACCCTTATCCTCGAGCGGCCTCTACGCCTTGATAAGTGGTTACTTCCTTGTAAGAAAATGACACACCCTCTGTCTGTCTGTCTGTCTGTCTGTCTGTCTCTCTCTCTCTCTCTCTCCCTCTCTCTGACGCACAAGCTTTTTTTTAAACCGACTGCATCTCATTTACATATTCCCCCACTCTCGTTACTTCACGTGACCACCAGTCCATAAATAGTAAGAGCGGACATTTTTTTTTTCTTTAACCTTTTTCTGGAACGGACGGTACGTTGTTCAAGGTCAGGTTTATACTACTTTTTAACCACAGTATATACCTCCGATAAACCCGTTTAATAACAAAATCTTACCCCTTCGCTGTAGATGTCCCACACGCCGGAAAATCTTGTACTCTAATAGCTGCTTCCCTTGAACTGCTAGACTTTGGAATTCCCTCCTTAATTCCTGCTTCCCTGACTGTACTGACATGTAGAAGTTTAAATGAAATGTAAATCGAAATTTCGCTCATTTCCTTTTATAATCCCCGGTAAACATGGTTCAAAGTCGTAGCCGTTTGCGTCCAAGTGACAATACGCCTTGTTTGGGTCGAACGAGAGAGAGAGAGAAAAAAAGAAGACGTGTAACACTAGAACAGCCTTCTTTCAACAAACATAAACTAACATTCACTTCTGTTTTGCATTCATCAACTATTGAAAAAACATACATAAAACATTTCACCGAATTTCATTATTTAAAAAAAAAAAAACAAGCTGTTACCCAAATGATATACGAATTCTTCTAACATCAAATGTATTTTCAACAAAACTATAAAACAAATAGATCTTATCGACACAACTTTTCATAAAAGACATAATAGCTGTGTTATGTTATTAGCTTCCCGGAAAATACCGGTTTGTCTTGCTGATAATTGATTATGATAACTATTGTTGTTTAGATAGAAAAATGTTGTCGATGCGAAAAGTTGTGTGAGAAGAATAAAACTATTTATATTAAATAGTTTTTATGAATGTAACTTGATGGATAAAATGTCATTCTGTGGTTATATTTTCATTAAGAATGTTAGAACATAAACCAAATACGTGACGGAGGTAGATCATACGATTTGTGTCTTAGGTCCCGTGGAGTTGAGGACGTAATGAACTTTAGATTTACACATAGGAAATTAGTTAAATCAGTTGATAACGGGAGTTGGCAATTGGAGGGCGAGACAGACAGTCAATGAATTGTTATGGCTCCAACCTGAGGGGGGTTCGATAATTACGATGTAATTGTATAATTGTACGATGTACAACTGAAGAGCATCGGAGCATAAAAGTTATGAATACAAGTTTTTTCCAAGGATCCGTCAATGCAAAATCAATCAGATCGAAGTTATGCTTCCTTAATCTCCGATGTACAGACCGTAGAATTGTTCTTTTATTGTTGTTATATGTGAACTCGCACGCATACACAAAAGTAGACTGTCTGAATATATTGTCTTCTCGAGACGAAATGCACCTAAGATTAATGTTTTTTGTTTTTCTACTTCCTTTTGCAAAACTTAATTACGTTCTGCAAAACCAAAACCAAAAACAACAAACCACCTACCCCCACCCCCTTTTTCTTCTCCCCATTTCCTCTTTCTATCTCCCTCACTTCCTGACTGGTTTCCTAACTTAAAATCTACCAAACATTAACACTGTAACCCTTTTCCATCCCCCATTGCAAAACTCATTCATGTTCTGCATTGCAGGATACAAAAACGACAAAATCCACTATAAAACAACCAAGCCAAACACCACGAATTAGCGAGTGACTATACAGGAAGCTTGAAGAATAAAAACCTTCTACAAAATAACTGATGCAACATGAATACTATTTCCAAAATAACTGGATTCGACATTAAATAACCCAAAAAGGGTTGATATGCCGTAAAGCAACCAAACCAAACTCTACAAATAAATATTTGAAGATATAAAGAACTTGAAGCATAAAATCTGCTTCCAAAATGATTGAAAAGGGTTATTTAATGCCGTAAAACTAAACCAAACCAAAGTAGACTGTTATAAATATACACATAACTAGAGATAATCACACGAAATACACGAAAACAAATAGATGGCACGTTAGCAGTAAATAGACTTGTTTATACACGCGTTATATACACGTCATATATACATAACAATACATATACACTCAGGCCGACTATGCAACAGCTTTACATTTAAAGTACAATTTAAATATTTTTCATTAGAATTCTTTTTATGTGCGTCTCAGTTGTGATCTATTTGATTTGTAACAGAGTATGGCGGCTGTGCAAATGCCAAGCTGTGTGCGGAGTGATGTCACGGTAAAGAAAAAGAAAGCCTACAAAAATGTGTGCACAGACCAACGATAACTTTCGAGAGGTCAGAGATAAAGAGCACGATCGCGTTTTATTCGAGAAAATATCTGGAAATAAATACTGTTCTTACAACAAAAAGGAGTCGAGTTATTACTTGTTTTATGTTCCTTTTGACTTACTCTGTCTAAACATGTTGGATATCGGGTGTCTCCGTGTTAACCCGTGTGTGAACGTGTACTGCGTTAGAGATTTCTCATGTTCTATAACGTCCATACTCTGTCGGCCAACCTGTTGGTCTGTCAAATTTTAGATTCATGGTCTCTTATTAAATTATTTAATATATCCATTTTGTATACGATGAGCAAATAACCCAACGCAGGTTTTAAAACTTAAAGCTGCTCTTTATTCGTTTGAACTGTCAGCACGGGCAAAAATTCGACAAGTACAACCATAAAACAAAAATGTGATACTTTCGGATGGGGGATGCTGGTGCATAAGCCTTTCTTTAACTTTGGTCCTTACTTTGGCTGGATTGGATATTAAAGACACTTGGTCCGCTCAATAAGCTGGTCAAGTTATGTTCAAGTAGTTATAAGTTCATCCTCAATCAGTCAATCTAATTCTTTTAACCTTTATCCATCCATCCATCAATCCATCCAGTAAAGCCGTAGCCGAGATTGAACTCACTACACGAGTTTTTAATGTAATTCAAATCTTGTCGGTGGCTGAATACTTGATGCTTCAACAGGGCTATCAAGTGTATTTTTTATCGTATCGCCATCACTATATGGGGTGCCTACTACGGCTTAAGAGATTCCTATCTACCCTCGAGAGAATGATAGACTGCACGAGTTTCACAATTTGGTATTTTATCTCGCAGTACATACAGCGCCTCGCTTTCTCAAATGGTTACCCATCTGGTACTGGCTAGGCTCAACGTTGCTTAACTTCGGTGATCTGCCGAGAACCGGTGTGTCAACGTGATTGTGTAGTACGGCGCAACCCTCTATGACCAACCAATTCAACGGTATAAATGCAGTGGGAATTGATTCAAACACACCTTGTACATATTAGTTCAGTATCTGGGTAGATGCCCGATACCTCCAGATTGCAACTGTCCATTGCTTACATTCAGTATGCCGCCATCTATAATTAAGAAAAAATTTTTTTGATCATCTACATGGTAATTCAGGTTATGAAATTAACAATAAATATTTTTTTAATCATATCAGGTAATAACGGGTTAAAAATCCAAACCATATTTCACCTTTTTATGTATTTCCTGAATAGTTATTAGAATATTGGGGGTTAATCACGTTGAGACCAAAGAAAAATTACAACTGTCATGGAGTTACGTTTTCAAAGTGTAATGTTTTCTCGAAGATATGCCCATTCGTCCTCCACCTCTCTCCCTCTCTCTCCCGTCCTCTCCACCCATTCTTTCTCCCACTCCCCCCTCTCTCCCTCTTTCTCTCTTTCTCTCCCTCATCTCTCTCCCTCTTCCCTATTCTCTCTCACACTCTCCTTCTCTCTCTCTCTCTTTCTCTCTCTCTCAATCTATCGCGCACAGAAATCACTTTTTCCATAGCTACCAACGTAATAGATGCACTGAGACTAAAGCTGCTTTCAGGACTGCCAGCAACCACTGTAAAAGAGTAATAAAAATGTAAGAGAGCTATATGCCCAGTCTGTTAAATCCAAAGTAGCTGATCAGCGGTTGGTTCCCACCAGTTTTGGCAAATAACAAATAGGATCCTGAACAGAAGTGTGCGTTCTATCCCAACCATTATCAATGGACCAGAGGTCATCTCGTCAGCATCAGACAAGGCCAAACTATTCGCAAAGAACTTTGCAGCTAATTCTACTCTATGCGATGAAGGCCATCAACTTCCCATATTTCCTCCTATAACACAGAACACGCTAGGTAACATACAAATATCTGTGCATGAGGTCGCCAAACTAATCAAGAACCTTGATTCCAGTAAAGCAACTGGCCCTGACGGCATCCCAATTATAGTGTTAAAAAAGCTTCAACCAGAACTTGCTCCCATACTTACAAAACTGTTTAAGCGTTGCCTTAAGAAGAAGTGCTTTCCGACTCCCTAGAAAACCTCATCAGTATGGCCTGTATTTAAGAATTCCGGTGATAAGTCATCTCCCTCTCAGTACAGACCAATAAGTCTCCCGTGTGTTATGAGTAAGTTGCTGGAATCCATATTAAATAGGGAAATAGTCAACCACCTCAGCAGAAATAACCTTCTTAGTGACACACAATATGGTTTCTGTTCTGCAAGATCTACCGCAGATGTGCTAAGGGTTATATCTCACAGAATTAGTGAATCACTTGACAAAGGCTTCCTTTCTAGGGCAATTGCTCTTGACATATCAAAGGCCTTCGACAAGGTATGGCATAAGGGTCTACTTCACAAGATTTCCAGCTACGGTATAACTGGAAATGTTTTCTCAATCATTAAATCATTTCTCTCCGATAGGCTCATAAGAGTAGTGGTCGATGGACAAAAATCAGAGGCCTGCAGTATTAATGCTGGAGTCCCTCAAGGGTCAATCCTGAGCCCAACTCTCTTCCTGATCTACATCAATGATCTCCCTAAACACATACTTAAATCATTCGTTGACATCTATGCTGATGACACGACCATCTACAGCAACACATAAAGGCTGTAAATGACAAAGTTCTCTCTGATTCTCTCTCCTCTGATCTCGAGCGCGTGGTTCAGTGGGAGAAGACGTGGCTGGTTACCTTTAATGCATCCAAAACCGAATTCCTATCTTTACATCATCAACGCTCTGATCCCCATCTGGCATCAATTGAAATGGATGGCTCTCGTCTAGGAGAAGACTCATGTTTTGACAAGCTTCTGGGTTTGACCTTTACTCCTGATCTGAAATGGAACACGTACATCAAGTCTGTGGCCAAGGTCGCTGGAAAGATGGTGGGATCCTTCTACCGCTCCAGAAGATATCTCACTACTGATGCAATTCTCTATCAATATAAAAGCCAGGTACGTCCAAGGATGGAATACTGCTGTTATATCTGGACAGGACCTGCTAAAAACAGCCTATCCTGCAAAAGAGTACAAAATAGACTTCGTGGCTTAGTGGGGGATGCCCTTTTCTCTTCCCTGCAACCTCTCTTCCACAGAAGAGACGTTGCGAGCCTATCCTTGTTTTATCGTTATTTCCATGGCAGGTGCTCGTTTGAACTCCAATCTCTGGTCCCCCCTCGCCAATCTTTCACGAAAAACACCCGTCTAGCTGAATCCACCGTCAAAAATTTTCCCCACTCTTTATCTGTGCCTAAATTAAAATGTAGATTCCATGAACAAAGCTTCTTTCTTAGAACTGCACGCTTGTGGAACTCTGTTCCGTCTGCCTGCTTCCCACCTGACTACAACCTGGATGTCTTCAAGTCCAAAATAAACAAATTCCTAATGAACCGCCACTTCAAGTAAACACTTCAATAAATCTCCACACTAACGTACTGTACTTGTAATAACCCTTATCCCTGAATGGCTTCCGGGCCTTGATAAGTGGTGACCACCGTGTAAAAAAAAAATCTCGTTCTAAAAATGGTTTCTGAAATTAATGTTTTAACATTAATCTTCCCACTCTCACTGAAGTTTCCTTCTACTAGCAATGTATTCTGAGAGCAACGTATTTTTTTTTGGGGGGGGGGAATCTATTATAGGAATATCAAATAAGTAGACGCTTTGGCCTGTTAAAAACGGGACAAAGTTATAGCCCGTTGACTTAGAATGAGTGTTTTATGCCAAATTGATGGTTGAATATAACTGATTTTGTGTTCATTTTTGCATTGAACACTAATCCCTATTAATTCCTAACTGAACATCGAACGGATACCATAATACTTAGTTCGCTGCACGTTATGAACACGCCCATACAAAATTTCAGTAAGATTAGACCAGTAGTTTCCAAACACGCAGACAAAAGAGAAATTATCCTCTCTATAGAACTATATTTAAGTAGCAGGGAAACTTGACGTTGCCCGGGATTGAATGATGAGCAATACTCTTATGTTTTTGTTATCATCGAAATCGATTAAATCGCCTATTTCAAATCGATTGATTGCTTGTTCTAGTTGTGGACCTTTCGCGTTGCACCGGAGGAAGTTTCACATACCTCCTCGCAGTCTATATTGCACTGTAGAGAACCTACTGTTGATTTTATAAAATTATTTTATATATAATGGCTTGAATTAAAGTTTAAAATGCGAAAGTTCATGGATAAATTGTACTTTAAACAAAAACATTCAATTCGAACGCGCCCCCCCCCCATCATATCATAGAACATATTGTTGATTTTATATTCCGGACCTCTCTGCTTGTGTGGTAATAAAACTTTTCAAATGAATTTGTGATGTTAGGTTGTATAAGGTGTTAACTTTATTCAAAATTGCCTGTTCATTCTTTCATCAGATTTTTTTCGATTTTCGATACTTATTGAAGACATTCCGATACAAAACCTAAGAACACTACCAGATACATGAAGTACCTTCGTGTGAAATTTCATAAAAATCGGTCCAGCCGTTGGAAAGTCTATAAGGAACGAACTCTCTATATATCGCACAAGCACACGCACACACACACATACACACACGCACACACACACGCACATACACACATGCACATACACACATGCACATACACACACACGCAAGCACACAAACACACACCCAAGCCCTTTTCTCTTCCCTGCAACCTCTTTCTCACAGAAGAGACGTGTCGAGTCTGTCTCTGCTTTATCGTTATTTTCATGGCAAGTGCTCGTCTGAACTCCAATTTATGGTCCCCCCTCACTAAACATTCACGAGAAACACTTGCTTGGCTGAAAACACTATCAATAATTTCCCCTACTCTGTATCTGTGCCTTAGTCTAAACGTAGATTCCATGAACAAAGCTTCTTTCTTAGAACTGCACACTTGTGGAACTCTCTTCCGTTTATCTGCTTTCCAGCTGACTACAGTATGTCCGTCTTCAAGTCCAATGTAAACAAGTTTTTGATTAGCCGTTCCCCTTAAGTAATCCAATTCACCAAATTTCCACTTCTAACGATTGCTCTGATATTGCCCTTTTGACCGCTGTACGCTTTTTAACCCTTATCCTCGGGTGGCCTCTGGGCCTTGATAAGTGTTCATTCCTTTGTAAAAAAGGACACACACTCACAAGCACACACACATAAGCACACACACACACACACATACACAAAAAGCACATACAAGAACGCACACACACATAAGCACACACACACACACACACACACACAAAAGCACATACAAGAACGCACACACAGGCACACACATACAAGGACACACACACAAGCACCCACACATACGCACACACATAAGCACACACACACACACAAGAACACACACATACACACACACAAAGTCCCTTTTATATATAAGTAGATGGAGATAAATTTATTTCATAATAGATAAAAGGGACTTTGTGTGTGTGTGTGTGTATGTGTGTGTATGTGTGTGTGCTTGTGTGTGTGTGTGTGTGTGTGCTTGTGTGTGTGTGTGCTTGTGTATGTGTCCTTGTATGTGTGTGTCCGCTTGTGTGTGTGCTTGTGTGTGTGTCCTTTTTTTACAAAGGAATGAACACTTATTAAGGGCCAGAGGCCACTCGAGGATAAGGGTTAAAGAGAGTACGTTGGTCAAAAGGACAATATAGTAATCGTTAGAATTGTAAATTTGGTCAAATTAGATTACAAAAGGGAAACGGCTCATCAAGAACTTGTTTACATTCGACTTGAAGACGACCATATTGTAGTCAGCTGGAAAGCAGGTAAACGGAAGAGAGTTCCATAACAGATGGTCGATATGCTGTAAAACAAGGCAAACCAAAACCAATCGTTATTTATCTTTTGCGCAGGTGCGTAGTTTCGTAATTTATACCTGTTTTCATATGATGTCTTAGTTCTGATGTAGGAAACATCAGACAAAGTGGCGACAGTTTCAGTTGGCAGTGACGACAGTATAAGCAGAGGCATGTGTGTGTTGTGGTTGTCTTCCTCCACCTTCTCTGCTATTACTTGTGTTCATGTGATCAATACATGGACAATGCTCGTCTATATACTTTTTTCTGATTTGACGTGATCGGAAACTGACAATGTACTGTTTCTCTTTTGCCGCCGACGCTTCGATTTCTTGACATTTTTTGTAAGGTAATTCAGCGATCAATTACTCGTGTGCGGGCCTGTTTAATATGACACAAAGCCTTTTCAGTCTAAATACTAGAAACAGTTAACGGAGTTTGTTTGAATGCAAATAGAAACAGAATTATTTAACGAACAGGAATAAGACAGAGTACACATTAAGGCGGCAGTTTTTACGACGTGAATATCATAGTTCGAATCCTACGTAAGTGTTTTTTTTGTTTGTTTTTCGAGGCGGCGAACTTTAAATTAAAAGAAATCACAGAAAAATATTTTATCAAGCAAATATGAAGTTTATTCCAAAGATTTCTTTTTGGCATTTATAATTTAGGTACAATTTCGGGCATACACCCCGCCCCGTGGCCGCGGCTCATACCTTTATGACGTAATCTAGAGGTTCAATTTTCACAACTTTGTGCATTAAATTAGGCTGCATTTCGGCAATAACGCGTCCCATGTTGTCTTCCAAGTGGTTTATTATGTCTGGTCTATCAGCGTAAACATAGGACATTACATATCCACAAAGAAAATTATCTAAGGGGTTAAATCGCACAAACGAGGTGACTAGTTGACGGGTCCATTTTGTGAAATCATTCATCAAATGTTTTTCTCGGTAAATTAGTCGTATCGCGGGCTGTGTAGGATGTGATTCCGTCCTATTAAAAACACATAATGAATTGCCAAGCCAAGCTAAACTAAAAAAAAAACGATATGTGCCAGACTTGCAATTAAAGAAAATAGTTGTCAATTTAAAGTTACCTTATATTTTCTTAAAAGTGGAAATTTCTGTTATAAATCTTTGTTATAAATTTTTGTTATAAATACCACAAAAATAACATAACGCAGGAACATATAAAAATACATCAACAAATATATATATATTTTTTTTTTTACAAAGTGACATAAGTGTATCCGTTTTCATTAGAATTAAAGTGTGGTTGTGATAAAACGTTCATTTGACTCTATATTCGAAATAATTAGATAGAAAGTCCACCTAACTCTTGAATTCAAATATGTAGACAACGACATTGAAAGTTAAGCGAAAATATTTTTTATTATGTTGATGAGAAAATTCCAATTTTTAATTTTGATTTCAAATGATGTATTTTCAAATAACTTTTCGTAATAATACCTTTACTTTATATATCACTAGCAGGGGTGCCCGGCGTTGCTCGGGTGTTTGGAGGTGTATGCTGTGCAAAAAAAGCAAAAAAACAAAAAAAATGGTTAATTTTTTAAAACTTTGACCCCTATTATGACCCCTTAAAATTTATTGTTTCGGGCTCAAATTACTTTATTAAGTTAGATCCATGTTCAAGGAACCTATATCTAAAATTTCAAGTGTCTAGACCGAACATTGTCGGAGGAGTTTGGTAGAGTTCTTAAAGGTCAAATCGTTGAAATTTGACCCCTTAACAGCCAAATTTCTGGCTGACACCCGTCACATCGATTTTCCCAAATTTCAGTACTCGGTATTTCAAATTTCGAGTCTATAGACTAAAAATTGACAGAGTTATTGCGTAGGGAAATGTACACAGACAGACAGACACACAGGCACACAGACAGACAGACACACAGACAGACACGTTCACTTTTATAGATATATAGATTTTAAAGAGCGTTTGTCGCTCAATCTAATCGTTTAAATTACAATCGTTTTAAAACAATTATGTTTTCTTTTCAGAATGTTGAATACAAGATGGAAAATAAGCAAATTTGTAATATTTTATTATTTCATTTCAAGCTAGGCAGAAAAGAGCTTGAAATATCAACGAAGCGCTGGGCCCAAGGATCACTACTGAACGCACAGCACAATGGTGGTTTAAGAAATTTCACGGGGTCAACGAGAGTCTTAAAGATGATGAGCGTAGTGGTTGGTCATCGAATGTTGACAACGATAAATTAAGAGACTTAGTTGAAGCTAATCTACGCACAACTGTACGAAAACTTTCTTCTGAATTAGACGTAACGTGTTTGACTATTTCTAACGATTTGGGAGAGATTGGAAAGACAAAAAAAACTTGATAAATGGGAGCCTCGCGAAGTGAATGACAACCAAAAGAAACGCTGTTATAAAGTGTTATCTTCCCTTCTTTTACGCAACAAGAACGACCCGTTTATCGACCATGTTGTGACTTGCGATGAAAAGTGGGTTCTTTACGACACCAGGCGACGCTCAACTCAGTGGTTAGACGCCGACGAAGTTTCACGACACTTCCTGAAATAGAGTTGCACCAAATGAATGTCATGCTAACTGTTTGGCTGCCTGTGACCGATCCACTCAATTATTTTTTTTTTTATGCAGGCGAAACCATTATGGCGAAGAAATACTACCAACAAATGGATGAATTGCATCAAAATCTTCGACAACACCCAGCATTAGTCAACAGAAAAGGCCCAATTTTCCTCCACAACAATGCACGTTGCTAAACTGACCCTGCAAAAGTTGAACAAATTCGGCTACGAAACTCTGCCCTATCCGCCATACTCTCCAGACCTCTTACCTACCGACTACCACTTTTTCAAGCATCTCAACAACTTCCTGCGTGAGAAATGTTTCAAAAACCTAAGCGAATTCAAAAACGCCTTCAGCGACTTCATCACTATCAGAACGCAAGGTTTTTACGTTGCTGGCACAAATACATCTGTTTTGCATTGGCAAAACGGCGTCGATTCTGATGGTGTTTATTTCGACCAATAAGTTTTTGTTTGAACCGAGATATGTTCATTAAAATTTTAAAATTAAAAACCGCAATAACTTTCTTGTAAACTGATATTTGGCAGTGCTGAAAACAAATTAAAACGGTTGAGTCAGTATTTACAAAATAAGATGCGCCATGTTTTTTCTAGATATCAGCCAATTGCTGTTATGTTGAAAGGGTTAGCAACAGAACGTCTGGGTCGTATGACTCTGCAAACGCCAACTAATTAAAAAAAAAAACGAGAAAGAACAACTTGCGTAGATGTTAGAATTAGTCTAACAAATTGCATTCCTACGCCAGGACATCTGATTGGCTAATAGGCCAATTAACCATTAAAACTCATTTATTTACATTTAAAAAATTAGACATAAATAATTTTGTGATGGCAACAAAATGAAAATGCTTCAAGGTCGGTCGTCAGTGATGAATTAGGTTCACTGGAGAAGTTGCGCTTTAAATCATCACACCATACTCCTCAAATATTACGTCATTTGTCGTACCATAAAAAAATAGTACGTTGCGAAAATAAATCAAAATGAAGAAAACAGTCCATAGCGACACTATCAGGATTGATGTCTCACAACGGCTGGAGGTCGATTTTTACTATTAGCAACAAGGTTACTGCGACTTTTTTGTTTGTTAAACATCATTCATGATGCTTTTGTTGGCATTCGTTTCTTCGATATCTTTCCATTAAGAATTATTTCTAGAAGAATAACCGGTAATTGGTCCCTATGCGAAAGTGTTTCTGTGGAACGAACTGGATTCGAACTTGGCACGTCCACGTTTTTAGTCCATGACGTTAATCACTAAGGCACCGTCACTTCTCTGCTGCGACCAAACTGTTGACAAGTCTACCCACATACACACACACACATACACAAACTCACACTCTTACACAAACACACACCCATACAAAAACACACAAACACACACTCATACATACACTCTCATACACAAACACTCAAACAAACACACACTCCCAAACACACACACACACTCATATACACACTTTCATACACACGCACTCATATACACACACTCCCATATATACACACACTCATATACACACACGTTCTCATGCACCCACACTTATACACATACACTCTCATACATACACACACACACTCTAATGCACACACACACTCATATATACACACATACTCATACACACGCACACACACAATCTCATACACACACTCATACACACACACTCATACATACACTCTCATAAACACACACTCTAATGCACACACTCTCATATACACACAATCGTATACACACAATCATATGCACACAATCGTATACACACAATCATATACACACAATCATATACACACACACTCATATACACGCACTCATACATACAAACACACTCTCATATATACAAACACACTCTCATATATACACACGCACTATCATATATACAAACACTCATATATACACACACACTCTCATATACACACACAAGCATTTATATCTACACACACACTCTCATATACGCACACAAACACACATATATATACATACACATACTATATCTCCTACATAGTCTGCACCGGTAATTTGCTACATTGCTATACACGATAACGTAATCAAACGAGATCTCGATTCTGTTGCATCAATTCTCGAGCCAGTCGACATAGAAAAAGGCGACGGTCGCCTAGCCGACGACATGACACTTGTACGAGACAGATTTTGAGAAGCGATTTAATTTTGTGTTGTGTATAATCAGACGTTATTTTGATCTTATTAACCAACATATGAATCCGCAATATACATAGATAGGTATTATTAAAACAAAATTTTGAATACATATATAAACCAATTCTCTACTGATTGTTATATTGTACTCAATATATTGTAATGATTTCAACAGTTAAAAAAAATATGACTTGGATGCTATCAGCTAGAATCCAAACAAAAGATATACCTTTCAAGCTATGAACAGATAGATATCAGAACCTCATAAATTAACGTTGTTTAGTGTATAGACATATATATATATATATTTGCGCATGCGTAGAAGTCGACTTACGCCTACCAAGTTGCAATTTTTCAATTTTGACTCCTTATCAGCTATTTTTACCTGCTAAACAAAATCAAATTGTTGCTTGCTTTGCGTTTTGATTTCTTTTTTTTTTTTTTACTTTATGTTTGGGCTTTCCTTTTTTAATTTTTGGCGTTGCGCGATTATTTTAAATCGTATCTCAAAAAATCGTATTAAAGCATAAATATAGATACAATTTATAGTCGTATCTAAAAAAAAAAAGTATTTTAGTGCATTCGTATCTCAAGTTATTACTGTATATTAATTATTGGTGTTGTTCCTGTCAATACCCAAAGTTGCAGTCCAAAATGCTCCGACCAAGGCCAGAGTCCAAGCCACAGACTCATTAGTAAAAAGAAAAAAAAAGGAAAAAAAGGGGGGGTCAGATGTCATTACGTGTACATATTGTAAATAACAATCCGAAATATCGTCAAATGCTGAAGCCTTATATAACTATTTACGTAATTATTCCGTTCACCATGAATTTTAGTAATTTTTTGGTTTTATCATTCAGATCTTTTTTTAATAAGACTTCGTCATGTGCAATTTAAGTTGCCGATTTTATCACGTCATCTTTTATGGTGTTGCGTATTTACTTGCCTGAAATAGGTCATGAAAAACGATGTCTTTTGTTCAAAAAATTCCGTTCATATTAGACAACATAACTGAATGAACATTTAGGTGATTACGATTTTGTTAATATTGATGATAAGCAAAATACGAACCTAATTGCTTAGAGAATAATAACTTGAAACGAATTAAGGAATGTACACTTTTATATAAGACAAGCATAAAAGCCGAGCCGTCGTACAGACTTGAAGACCGTATTTTATGGAAAGCTACTGAGTAACAGTTTAGTATCATGGCAAGAAATAATAAATGACCATAATTAATAAATTTTAACAAATGAACATTAAAAACTACAAAACATAATATCACAGTAGCCATTTACGATTGCCTCATCGGTTAATGCGCTGTTTTTTCGTATCAGTTTGTTAAAGGTGGGGATGGAGAATCCTACCAGATGCCAAACATTCACCCGCTTTCCCAGATATTCCAACCGGGAAATCTTTTTAATCTTTTTAAGATTCTGACATAAAGTGTAATTATTTGAATCTTTCTTGGGCTTGGTTTACCGGGTATATTTGCAAGGTATTTTTTTAAATCATTTTTTATGGGTCTAGCTGCTTTCGATTCGGTTAAGTCCATGGTGTGTTTCACCCAGTAGAAAGCATAGAACGGAAAGGCACGGTACAATTCCATTCCAGTTTTTATAAGCAACTACGAAGTAAAGAAACCCCAAACCGGTGTTCCTTTGTAACTGACCCTTGTGAACGATCCCGGAAACGGTTTAAGTGATAGCGGGGGAAGGAGGAATTAATTAGAGAGAACAGATTTTACTAATTCCATTGATTTGAACCGATTGTGGCAGTTAACTCTCGGCAGAAAAAATATAGGATTCTACGATTATCGAGAAAGTGGAAAGGTAATATGCCTATAACACACCTCAAATATTGTGCTGAAGTTTGTGCCTATTACATTCGCATCAAATATCTTGACATTTAATCCTATTAAGGTCACAATCATAGGGGGAAAATATGTACATTTTATATATATATATATAAAATAAAAATTACAATTAAATTTACCAAAATGATCCACGATGGTAAAACTAAAGTATATTATAAATATTAAAGAATTAATATTCATAAAGTAATCCAACATATTTGGATTTACCGTCATTCGATACTTTACCTTTCACCAGACTATCCATTTATGTGAAATTACCTTTTTCTTCACCATATTCCCTCTGTTTCACTTTTTGTTATCAAGTAAGATCTTTGACTTACTTGCAGTTTCATCAAATACTTTTGTATGCAAAATCCGACCCCAGTTTGCTAATTCCTACCCTCTGATGAGAAGGAAAGTATTTCTTCGAAACTCCGCAGATTAAGGACTATCCACTTATTAAGTGCTACCTTTTCAGATTAAATATGTTTTTAACTCTTTTTCAAAGTGTTTTTAACATGTTTTATTAACTATTTGCTCTTATATATATATATATATATATATATATATATATATATATATATATATATATATATATATATTAAATAAATGTTTAGGGGTACAGAATTTATATATAGTTTTGAAAATAATAAGCGGAAGTTTCTCGAGAGCTATTTCGGCTATCATCTCATCAGGAGAAAATCGATAGCGTACAAAATAATATTGTGTCGAAAATAAAGAGTTCTAAGGGGGAACTTATTAAATGTGCCAAAAGTACGGGGACACTTAAATAAATTTATTAACGTTTAAAAACGATTAAAATATTGGCACAACGAGGGAGGGGGGAAAAAATTCAAAGTTCCCCAAAGAGAAACAATGCGTTGGATGTTTCCTTTTGCCGGCACAAAGAAGGTTTACGCACCGCAATAGAGACAGACTCCAAAATCTTTAAATGGTTTTTGGAGTCCGCTCTATGTAGCACCTCGAGCCAATCTATTTTATATCTATCGGCACAGCACGGGTTGTCAACCAAATGCTGGCCAATAGCAGAGTCCAAGGCTATAGAAGGAGGGAGACCACCAGACCTCATCCTCCCTTGTCTGATCTTCGATGGAACATGCTGGTTTATACGAGTCAAAAGGTGTAAGGATGTTCGCCTAACATAACCAGCACCGCACTAGCATTTAAATTGATATACAATATTACTATTTTGGATGGAAGGCAAACTATCCTTGCGAAAAGACGGAAAAGCAGGTCTCGTAGTATATACCAAACGCAAGGACACAGAATTAAAGTGGTCGTAAATACTTCTGCGAATTTGTTTAGAAAGTATATTACTCTTTTCCCCAATCCACGGTAATTTCAAATAAACCGGGCATTTCAAGGGTCCAAACTTTTTAGGGGATTTAAAATTCGCAACCTTTTTGAAAATAAAGTCATCAATAAGGTCAACAGGATAACCATTATTGATGAATATTTCCCAAAAACCATTTAAAGATTTTGGAGTCTGTCTCTATTGCGGTGCGTAAACCTTCTTTGTGCTGGCAAAAGAAAACATTCAACGCATTGTTTCTCTTTGGGGAACTTTGAAATTTTTTTTTCTCCCGCCTTTTTTTCCCCTCCCTCGTTGTGCCAATATTTTAATCGTTTTTAAACGTTAATAAATTTATTTTAGTGTCCCCGTACTTTTGGCACATTTAATAAGTTCCCCATTAGAACTCTTTATTTTCGACACAATATTATTTTGTACGCTATCGATTTTTTCCTGATGAGAGGATAGCCGAAAGAGCTCTCGAGAAACTTCCGCTTATTATTTTACAAAACTATATATATATATATATATATATATATATATATATATATATATATATATATATATATATATATGGAGGATAAGTCATAACTAATCATTTTTATGACATAAAAACGTACATTTCGGTTAAGACAAATTCTACTTTGGTATTTTGGAAAAGGAATTATTTACAGTTTTCGTTGCAACAAATCGTAAAAACAATTTTTTCTACACAAGGGCAGCATTAAATAAATTCACTTAAACTCATAAATAGTAAAAAAAAAAATGCTCAATATCCGAAGATTACCTTCTTCTCTTCGTATCCCTTCTGCCGAAATTTCTGGTGGAGAGGTTGTCACTTCTTTTTTGGGTCGATTACGTTTTTGTGCTTTTATCCATTCATTTATTTTTTAAATTATTGTGGGGGTAACGGTGGAGTTGCATATCATAATGAAAACCTGCTCAGTATACTTAGTGTAGCACGCTTATCGAAACGGAACTTCATGTCGACTCGAGTAAGGACGGGAATCCATGCTCGTATATATATATATATATATATATATATATATATATATATCTGTCAATTCTGATGAAGTTACTGGGTCGTTGATACGATTCGGTAACCGAAACATGTGTAACTAAGCAGATAAAACGGTAATAAAAATATTATAGAGCACTTTCTCCAGGTTTTACTAATTACCATTTTGCTATATATATATATATATATATATATATATATATATATATATATATATATATATATATATATATATACTAGCAATTCAACCCGGCTTTGCTCGGGCCCTATGTACTGTTCATAACTTTATGTGCATAAGTATATGTATATTATATGTGCATATGCATATATATATATATATATATATATATATATATATATATATATATAAAGGTTTATGTATATATATTAAAAAGTTTGTATAATGTCTGGATAACCTACATCTAAATGTTTAGATATAGGGAAAAATGCTCTTTAAAATAATAGATAAAGTAAAGGTATTCTAACGAAAACTTATTTGAAAATACATCATTTGCAAAACCTCAACATAATATATATATATATGCGTGTGTGTGTGTTTATATATATATATATATATATATATATGGCGATCAAGCTGCACAGAAGTGTCTAAGATTCATCCTCGCAGGAAATTATTAACTATTTCTTTTGTCGCTAATTGCTTTTATATATTTAAGAGGTGTTTAGTTTAGCTAACTGACCAATCAGATTTCTTATTTCATTTTGATAGGTTATGTTTTGTTTTATTTTTGTTTTTTGTTTTTTTTTGTTCTTTTTTTGTTTTGTTTTTTTGTTTTTGTTTTTTTTTTCTCTGAAACAAAGTTCATGCCAACTATTACTTGAAATAAGTTTTGGTCGAATATCAAATTAACAATTGACCTCATTTTAGCACATGAGTGACTGGAATAATTTCTTTTCTATTAATTTTGTTATTCGTTGCTACCTAAGATGTTGAGTAGTTTAGTTTTTTTTATTTATTTTTTATTTCTTTGTTTGTTCTTTAAACAGTTATCTTAGAGTAAAGTTTATTCTGTGTCTACAGTTTGTTATTATTTCGCTGATACAATTTAATAAGCTTTGAAGATCTTTCTAATTAAAATTTTTAGCTTCTCATTCAAACATGTTCTACGCGGGTAGTCTAAATATCTACATGTACAGGCCCATCGTAAAATTTTTATTCTTCGTTATTGGCTAGCATCCGCTTTCTTTGAGCTTCCGATAATTGTTCACCAGTCATGATTTGAATCAATAATTCTTTTTTATTATTATTGAATGCGATTTTATGGATGTTGTACATTATTTTTAAATCTAGAAAGATTTCTCATGCGTAGTACTGTTTTTTTTTATTTTTTGGATGTTTGACAAATATTGTGGCTTTAGTTGAATTTCTTTTTAACTAGCCTGAGTGCCCGGCATTGCCCGGGTGTTTGGAGGTGTATGTTAAACAAAATAAAAAGTGTCAGTAAGCAGGCAGGCTTGAACCCGTACCGCGAAGGAGGAAAAAATGTAAAAAAAAGTGACATCTTTGCCGTTGCATCCGTCGATAACCCGGAAAGGCCGAAGGTTTAAATTAAGGCTAGTCAATCGGAAAGAGGGAATGACTTTCGAAAATATCGGCGAAAAAAAGCGGCCCCTCTCTTTAGAAGAGTGCCCAGTTGAGGGTGAAGGAATTAATGTTTTTAACCAATTTTTCGATATTTGTCGTCCGAAGGGTCGAGCTTCAAAACGATGCTGATCTCGTGAAAATCCGTCGCCTCTGTTGAAAGTTTTAGGCAGACATACATACGTACGCACATACATACATATATTTAAACAGATAAGTGAGTTGGACAATCTTTATGAATTCTAGTAATAGTTTTCTCATTCTTAATTTTCTTATTTCTATATGGGTGATTATTATTATTATCGTAATAATTATTAGTATTTTTATTTTATATATTTATCTTAATCTTAATGTTATTGTTGATACATCAATTACTTTTTCGCATGTTGTTATTTTTTTTTCTTTACTACTCTAGTTATTGTATGCTTCGATTATAAATTCGAAGTTTTACCCAGTTACTATAAAGCGGTTCGAAGGCGTAATTCGACGTTATGTGTATGTTCTACGCATGCGCAAACACGCATTCATGCGTTTAACTGCGTTTATTTGTCAAGTTTTGACATGTATCTGCTGTTAGTCAAGATGGTAGCGAATACCATCAGAAAGCTAAATACTTTGATTTAGAGATTAGCTGATAGCACCCAAGTCATATTTAAACAATTTGGAAATCAATTCTATATATTTGGTACAATATGATATTTAATACAGAATTGCCTTTGAATTGTAATGAATACGAAATCCGCATAAATTAAAATGTCATATTTAAGCGTATTTTACGACCGGGCAATGCCAGACGGCTTGCTAGTTTTATTATATTGAGTAACAACTGGATAAGTGCGTATTTTACTAACGTTACAGAAAGGTAGATGTGAGGCACAAAAAAACGTAAATGTTTTGGTCAGATTTCTGTTAATGTAACGTAATCAATAAAAGTAAGTATTGTTCAATTAACAGTGTTAATTTGAAATGTACTTTCGCGTGAAAGACTTTCTGAATAAAAGAACAGAAACGATATCACATTTCAGTAGTAACAGGTGGTTTTGCTTTATTGTAATCAACATACCACATAATTACAATGCCATGTGCTACAGTTGTTTAAACATTGTCTACAGGTATGGCATTAAAAGTGAGACATTTAGTCTATTTTATTGCTTGTTTTGTTTTTGGTTTTGTTTTTGTTTTTGTTTTGTTTTCGTTTTTTTTATTGTTTGTTTTTGTTTTGTTTTGTTTTTGTTTTCTTTCGTTTTTTGTTTGTTTTTGTTTTTGTTTCTTTGTTTGGTTTGTTTTTTGTTTTGTTTTTTCTTAGCTTTGTTTTTTCTTTGTTTTTGTTTTTGCTTCGTCTTTTTGTTTTATTTTTGTTTTGTTTTTGTTTTTTTGTTCCGTTTTTTCTTTGTTTTTGTTTTGTTTTGTTTTTGGTTTTTGCTTTGTTTTTTGTTTTTTGCTTTGTTTTTGTTTTTTGCTTTGTTAGTGTTAATTTTTGGTTGCTTTGTTTTGTTTTGTTTTATTGTCCCAGATGCGTTTTCGCATATTTACAGAGGCTTTGTCCGTCCGCTGATCGATCTGTTACGATTCATTTGGAAATGTAAAATGGAAAGACAATTTTTCATTCTAACATTTCAAAACAATTTTATCGATCATCTCTATTAAGTATAAGATGAAGAACGTGAATAATAGAAATTCATAAGTATGTACGATGACAAAAAGGTTAGGAAGTTCTGTTAGAAGAAAAAAGTGTTCATGTAAATGTTACGTCTATGAGTATTGAAGTCGAACTCGGAACCAAAGACCCCGTGGGTCCTATTGCAACTCAAGAGAGAAGTTTGGGGGTTGGTGCGAGCTACGTGGAGTTGTTGTCGGTATAGTGTCCTAACCAAGAGGAAGTAACCATGTTAATCTCTTTTATCAATTCCGTCATGTGCTGAGTTCGCCTGGGAGATTGTCTCTGATTGGGCAAGCCAGAAGAAAAATTAAATGTTTACACCTATCAGCACTGAGCTTATAAACCAAAACGATTCAAACTCGTAAACCACGAATTATTGCTGCGTTTGTGATAAATTGCATTTACTTTGCTGAAAGTGTAAGCGTTCACAATTCTCTGTTTCGTAGGATGCATATGCGTATATAAATACTGCAGCAAATGTTAGGACTTCAATGCCAAACTATATTGCTGCAGAGGAAAGGCCACACAAGAAATTGGATGCCTCTTTGAAATAATAATGTCTTCTTTGATACAAGGATCCATAGTGTGATTTCAATTCACTTGAGATTTTACAAAAGTTAAGTCACAGTTATTTCAAATTGTCCCTAGTAGTCAATCAGTTTTTATGTCCAACGATAAAATAGCTATAATTTTCAAGAAGACTAGTTGCGTGGCCTACTCTACATGATAGCAATATATATATATATATATATATATATATATATATATATATATATATATATATATAAAACATCAAAATTAAGTTGAAATAGAATTTCGTTGGTCTATAAAGCTGAAATTGTATTATTTAAATTATTCGGGCTACTGTTCTCATCTTGGGTGTTATTCTCACAATATCTCGGTCGAAGTCCCCTCCGATCTTCTTTAGGTGTATCTTGTCAAACTTTGGAATCTGTCCGCAAGGATCCGTTCCCTAACGGATGAAGTGACAATCTTCTTGGGATTGATGGTTCAATATTCAGTGGAAACCATGCTACGAATACAACTGCGAATTACCTAGGATTTCTACCCGGTCATAGCTGACGGAACGAGACCATGCTACCCCCATGGATTAAATAAAGTGTTCAGTTCGAGATTTAGTAGATTCTTGAGTTTGATAAAAATATTTCGTAATTTGACAAGTTTGGAGGTTACATCGGCCGAAACGTTGAAAGAATAGCACTCAAGATGAAAACAGTAGTTCGAATAATCCAAATAACACACTTCGCCAACCCTCACTTCAAAAATTCAGAAACATGATGTCAAGCTTAAGTTTGAAATAGAATTCAGTATGTTTGTCCAGCTTAAGTTCAGAATGGACACATCTCAAGTATATTCATTCTTGCTTTTTTTTTTACTTGTTTTATGTTCCTACGTTATTTTAACCTCATATCAGGCTTCAGCTATTAGGGTCTATGTTACCCCTCTTAAGGTTCTTCTGTATTTGATAGGGAACTAGCAAGGCTTCTCGGAATTGCCCGAAGCAAAAGTATAACATAACTTATCTCTTCTTCGCCCTTCCTATCCTATCTTACTTCTTCGTCTTGGCCATTCCTCTCTCTGAATATACACACATACATAACTCGAGTCAGCGTAAGGGAAATAACTCTGTGTAAAAAATCAGTTACTTCCCTTTATATGATAACAGTAAAAGATACGTGTACATCTTTATTACATTAAACGATAAAACGGCCATCTAACCCCGAAATAATAAATCATTTTTTTATTATTTTAGATATCGTACATTCGAAGTTGCATCAATTAAAAATACCAACTTTGTGGGTAATTGTTGTGTATTATTTCAAGTTTCAACTGGACATATTTTCCCTTTATATAATAAATTTTGGAGGTGTGGGGGGTTAAAAAAGTAAGTATGAGGATCGAACCCGAACCGTTGAGGCAAAGTTGTAAATTAAAGTGTGAAAAAAAATAACGTGCGACGTTAACCATTGCCCCACCGCGACATACTTACAGAAACACGTTGGAATTTATTTAATTACTTGGATTTAGCAGGTGCTCGTTTTAATGAGTTAATGAGGTCAAGTTTGACTGCGGGATTTCATTTACTGCTGAACGCTTCCCCCCCCCCAAGATGTTATAGGAAAAAGACTAACCCACATGCGGCGAGCGACAAATATTGAATATTTATCTTCCCGAAATCGAGCAAATTAAATAGACAGGCGAGCTTCGTTGTTAACTGTGAGATATTACGATTTATATGTGCTATAAAAAGTTTTAAAAAGTTGTGTACCGACCGACCGACCGCTTCTCTGAAAGAAGCCTTTTGTAGACACACAGAAAAAGCGAACACACACACATACATACATACATACATACATACATACATACATAAATACATACATACATACATACATACATTTTCGCTTTTATATTTATAGAAGATTATTTTGTAAACAAAACAACGCATTAAATTTTAAATCCGGTTTTACTTACATTTTCAGAATTTATTCAAGCAATTATATATTGTATACTGAATACATTTCTATTACATACTGAATTATATCAATAGTGGGTTGGGCAGTACAACTCTATTTGTATCTCATTGCCATTTGAGGTTATCGCGTGACTGCTTAGCGTATCACACAATAAATCCCAGTACTTACACGTAGATGACAGTAATAATAAAAAAAATCGATAGATTCTTATAAAATACTAACCTTCACATTGCAAAATTAAAACACATTTACCTTTTTGGTTGTGATGAATGACGACACGAGACAAACAGTTACAAATTATTAATGGTGATTGCTTTATTCATCTGATCGGCCGGTCGATGACGTCAGGAATTCAGCTTGTATCTACATCGTCTAATCTTCTACCCTTCGCCTCTAAGGGTCTCCCACTCCAACTGACTATCTCTCATCAACCGTCGACTCTCAACTCTCGGCTGATCAACTGACAACTGACTTGTCACAACTCCAAATCCTCAGATTCCTATATTGAGAAAACCTCCTTTGTTTATAACGTCAGAAGTGTGTTTTTCAAACGTGACTTATGTTCACGTGGCTTTACATATGTTTGTCCAACACACTTTTTACAAACCTAAGAATCCTCAATTCTAATTTAACCTATTTTTAAACAATATAATTTAACTCGCATTGTGCAATATTTTAACTGACATTATTTAATATCTAGATTTCTAAAGAATGGACAATTGATTCTTTTTCCGACGTAAAAAAATATTTAACTATTTCTAATAGAATTAACAATAGACTTAATTTCTAGCATTCAATTTTTCCATTATCTTTAACGCTTGCCTACAGGGTTCGATTCTAACCTTATCCTAATATCATTTTCACTTATCTAGTAGGTCTTCTTGCTTACATGATAAGGAACAGCTCTTCATGTAATATGTAACATGTTAACTATAATTGCTCTAGTACAGATTTAAATTTTGCTGAGTGTTCAGGTAGCTCAAACTCAACAGTTGTCTTGGAATACATCGGATAATTTCACAAACTCGTTTTGATTGGTCGTAAATTGAAGTTGCATCAGATAACAAAAGCATTGAAGATATTGCATAGGATTACACATTGGGGACATATAAGGGGTACATGTAATACAAGGATCATAATACACGAATAACGATGATAATGAGGGGGACATTTATATTTGACTGGGATGATTCTTGTTAACACATATAGAGTGGAGGAGATACTTCACTTATGATGGAGGAAGCACATTACTTCGAAGGGTTGTACAACGTTCGTTACAAGATGATGATAAAAACACATGTACCTTTTTGGTTGTGAGAAATGACAACGCGAGACAAACAGTTACAAACATAGTTGGTTCCTTTATTCCTCAATCGACCGATCAGTGATGTAAGGAATTCAAACTTTGATTTACATCCTCTATTTTTCTTCCTTCGATTCTAAGGGGTCTCCTCTCCAACTAACTATCACCGTGTGTGATCTGCTCTGAATATCTGATCCTCATCCACTTTTTAACTTCGAACTCTCAGAGTCCTATATTGAGAAATCTCCTTTGTTTATGACGTCAGAAGTGTGTTTACCAACGTGACTATATCACGTTTTCTACACATGTCAATCCAACACACTTTTGGCAAACAAAAAATCCTCAATTCTAATTTTAACCTATTTTTACACAATATATTTTAACTCGCATTGTGCATTCATTTAACTGACATATTTAATATCCAGATTTCTAAAAAAAATTGACAATCGACTCTTTTTTTCCGACATAAACAATATTTAACTATTTCTAATAGAATTAACAATGGACTTAATTTCTAAGATTCCAAATTCCATCATCTTTAACACTTGCCTACAGGGTTCGATTCTAACCTTATCCTAATATAATTTTCATTTATCTAGTATGTCTTCTTACTTATATGAGAAGGGGACAGAAGAAAGTGCATTCACCATTTTGCATAGGCATTCGTCAGTGAGGAAACTATGCTCGAAGTGGAAGCCATGTTTTTAACGCAGTAAGTCAAAAAGTAAACCATGATTCAACGATTCAGAGCGTTTGCAACTAACGTAGTAAGAATACACTTTGCACCAAAATGTAATAATGGATGAAACAAGGATCTACCTCTTCGTTTTAGGATCAAATCGGCAATCAACAGTGTATAGCAGTAGAGGAAAGCTGTCTAGTGTGACCAAAAACTCCAACATCAGCAGGTAAAGTTTTGCCTTCGTATTTTTAGATGCACAAGACATCTTGTTAATCGAATACCTTGAGAACGTTATAACTAGGGCTATGACAACAGCATATTCTTTTCATTGTTTTTACTCTCGAACATATATCCAACACAGTTAGACATAATTAATTAACCGAGGATCACATCACTCTACATAAAAAATTGATTTCAAAACCAACATTTCTCTGCACAATCTTTATTTATCCCTCTTTCTTTCAAGCGCACTTTTCATTATATCCTCCCATGTTTTCTTTGGCTTTTCCCTGTACTCTCGACCTGCTCCCTTAACTTTTCTACATCTACTAACCATACCATCAAAGTCTTGCACAAATCTCCCAGCACTGCCCAAATTTAGGCCTCCTTTAAATTCACTAGAACTCACATTACACTTCTCTTCATGTAACGAATGTCCGCAATTCTCATTAGCCAGGATATCTATTGTAAACCATTAATAATCGTATATATTGCTAATGGAGATTTGATATCTGTTTATCTAAATCCAAAATTATACTATTACTCTTTTACAATGCTCCATTTAGGAGGGTGGCTAGTGTAGTATATGTTCTTTTTTTCTTAAGAGTCACAGCTTATCAAGGCTAGGAAGCCACTTTAGGATAAGAGTTAATAAGTGTTAGGTAGATGATGAAATCACGCCATTGTGGTCAGTAATGGTGGAACTTGGGGCGGGGGGGGGTAATTATTTAAGAAGACAATTCAACATACACTTATTTACATTAGACTTGAAAACGACCATGTTATAGTCAGCCGGGAAGCATTTTGGAAGAGTAGTGTAGTATCTGCTTTGTAATCACAGTACAATCTTCCAAGGGGTTGCCTTCTTTCTGTTAAGTAGTACAATATTCATTTTCTTATGATACCATCCTCTCAGACATAACCTTTATGATAGAGGAAGGTGATAGGGTATTTTATGTTCATATGTAATATTTACGAGGTGCCCTCAATAAGTTTCCAGACTTTTTTTCGTATGGACACTTATTGACAGTACACACATGAAACTCTAGTCCCCTTCAAAGTAATCTTCTCCGGCTGCAATGCACTTGTACCGTTCCAACAACTTCTGGAAGGCCACATGGAAGTCCTCTTGTGTTAGCATGTCATGACCCTCGTAACAGCCTCTTTCATCTTCTCTTTTTATCTTAAAACGACAGCCTCTATGGTTTTCTTTAACCAAAGGTCACAGGGAGCAACATCTGGACTATACGGAGGGTGAGGAACTCTCTTGGTGCCCATCTTGGTCAAATAGTCTGTGACAATGATGGAACATCCTTGGAACCAACTTCATGCAAATCTTCCGCATCTTTAGTTCCTCGCAAATAATTATATGTACAGTTTCCACACTGACATCAAATTGTGCACTTATTGTCTCTATAGACACACAACGGTCTTTGAAATTCTTTATTTGGCCAATCAACTCTAGTTTTGTAACTTCTTTACTCCTCCCACACTTTTCATCATCCCTCACAGACTTCCTGCCTTCCTTGAATCTCTTATGCCACTCCAAAACTAATGATCGATTCATACAAGATGGCCCAAAAGCCGTTTAAAGCATTCCATACGTTTCTGTGGTATTTTTACCAAGTTTAAAACAGAATTTTTTTTGCATATGGTTCTTTTAAAGTGTCCTTATGTCAAAATTGCATGTTTGAAATCCACCAGCTATGACAATTATGCTTTAGTATTGTGTATTCCAATTCCTGCTGTAGCTGTTCATTAGAACCTAAACTCATCAAAATTAACCAGTCATCTCATAAGATGTATCGCAATAACATACTGAACTTTCAAGAATCTACGACAACTTTAAATGCCTGTACAAAAAAAGTCTGGAAACTTATTGAAGGAACATATTTTTGCTGATACAAGTTGAAGAAAAACTGCTATTTTATCCAGTGGCATGCAGGTCCATAAGTTTCCAACGGTATATGCAAATGGTTTTCTCGTGAAGGTTGCCAACATCCTTAAGTGAAAATACTTTTGTTAGACAAACTGGATTAAAACTTGGCTCACTCAGATTGTCAGTCCGTGTCATTAACTACTTATCCATCATTGCAGTATTATTAAAGGCATACTTTTCTCATAATCATCCATGAGATAGTATGAACCCTAACCCCCTGCACTCAAATGCGCTTACTTCTGATTTTAATGCTTAATCAAATATTAAGAGTTTTTAAAACTACCGCCCTAATAGGAACTTGATTTCCTTTAAATTTAGCTTTTTTTTATATAATCCTATAACTGAAAATTTAGAGACAGTCTAAGTTAATATTGCCTCAAGACTTTGCCCGCACATCGATCATCTTAAGACTAAGTTAGAAAAACAATTAAATTAAGACATAATCAAAATTATATTAGTCTCTCCTTCCATAAACAACTCTTCTCTAAATAAAACCTTTAAAATCCAACTCGTCTCAATTGTGTTCCATGCATGCGTAGATTCATCTTGAATTAAAAAAGATCAACGACCAGATAGGGTTGCGGGGCACACATAGAAAACGACGATAAAAAAAATGAAAGCCCAACGACCGTGCACGTATGTAAAAAGACTTTAACTTGTTGATCGTTTCTTAATCGCTCACTGGTAATAACGGTCATGTGCACAACTACGCAATTGTTGGAAGATGTGCGACTAATTCGTTTAATGTTTGTTTAACGTTTTGAAAATGTTACAATAGTTACTAAAATGATTGCAAATAGATCTGGTTGGAGTCGAACTCGGCATTGCCGATTTGATATTTACGTGACCGAAATAAATCGAGAAGACGATAAATTAAACACTAGCAAAATAGTAGTCAACATATGTCACACATATTTCTTCTTTTTTTTTACATGGTAGTCACCAGTTATCAAAGCCCGGAAGCCACTCGGGGATAAGGGTTATTGCGTGTACAGTAATCAATGGGATAATATAGCAGTAATCGTTAGTAATGGAGATTTAATAAAGTATCTTACTTTAGGGGGCGGTGTATCAGGAATTTGTTTATGTTGGACTTGAAGACATCCAAGTTGTAGTCAAGTGGGAAACAGGCAAACGGAAGAGAGTTCCACAGGTGTGCCCTTCTAAGAAAGACCCTTTGTTCATGGAATCTACGTTTTGATTTAGGCACAGATAAAGAATGGGGGAAATTATTGACAGTGGTTTCAGCTAGACGGGTGTTTTTCATTAAATATTGGCGAGGGGGGGACCACAGATCTGAGCTCAGACAAGCACTTGCCATGGAAATAACGATAAAACAAAGACAGGCTCGCAACGTCTCTTCTGTGGAAGAAAGGTTGTAGGGAAGAGAAAAGGGCATCCCCTACTAAGCCACGAAGTCTATTTTGTACTCTGTCAAGGCAGGATAGGCTGTTTTTGGCATCCTTGGACGTACTTGGCTTTTATATAGATAGAGAATTGCCAAACGTTAATTTAAAAAAAAAATGGTATGTTATCAGCAAACATGATTTAATTCCAAATTATTTTGTTGACTCATTTTTTAATTAATCAATTTTCGGTGGAACCATTTATATTTCTCTTTTTTGTTCTGTTGAAAAACATAAAAGCTGTTTCCGCTTTGACTTTGAAGCACTTTTGTTCCGTTTATTATCCCAACTCAATCTGTTGCCTTTACACCAGAATTACAAACCTGACCATATAACAAAATGCGGTTAAGTATTCTTTTGTACAAGATACACTGCATATGTGTTCTCTTTGAGTCGCTGCCTGGGACGTAATTGTAAACTAAGCCCTGTACCAAGATCAAAAAAATGTTCTCATGTGAATG
>NC_136491.1:25103447-25115947 GCF_053919585.1 Euprymna scolopes
CTTCATCAAATCTTCACACTAACGTAATGTACTTGCGATAACCCTTATCCCTGAGTTGCTTCCGGGCCTTGATAAGTGGTGACCACTGTGTAAAAAAAAAAAAAAATCTACCAGACATTAATACTGTAACTCTTTTCCCTCTCACATTGCAAAACTCATTCATGTTCTGAAGGACAGTGAACAAAAAAACGATAAAATCCACTATAAAACAACCAAACTAAACACTACAAACTAACGATTGAAAATACAAAAAGCTTGAAGAATAAAAACCTTCTACAAAATAACTGGATGCAACATGAATACTATTTCAAAAATAACTGGACTCGCCATTAAATAACCCGAAAAGGGTTGATTTACCGTAAAACAAAACAAACCAAACAAAAACAAAACAAAAAAAAAACGATGAAAAGAATCGATTTTAGCGTCAGAAAATAGGCACCAATTTTTCCAATTTCGATATCTATTCCAATACCACTAAATGTTCCGATTTTTTTTTCTGATTCCTAATTACGATAAATCGTCCCAACACTACTTGTAACATAATATCCTTTCGCTTAATACTCCGCAGCTGGTGATATCAGGCCAAAGAACGCCTCCCTGTAGTCAAATACTAGACACTTCAAAATGCGAAAAGATTAATAATAGCTATTGCAACGGTCATTAGTATATGTGTCAATCAAATACAAGGCTGACCAATCACAGCGCACGATACTAAGCGTGCCTTCTATGCATAAATGAGGTGAAATAGGTCAGGGAAGGGGGCGAAACACAATAGATTATCAGGGATACATCATTGAATCGGAAATAACTAGGTCAGTGGACGCGCGACGGTTATCTATCCCTCGGGATCCGGAGAGAAACAAAATGTCCAGTTTGCATTTGATTAAATGCGGACGCTGTTTAGAAGCTATCAAACTAAAAGAAAAGATCCTGTGTGGAATAAAGTAATAAGCGATAAAACCGGAATAACAATACCAATATTTATTTGATGTGTGATATGAGGGGGGAGGGCTGTTGTACGTTGCCCGCCCTATAATAATGATGCGCATTCATTTGTATATAATTAAACCTATGTACTTCGCCCCCGATATGCAAAAACAATAGCCAGCATTTCTACACTATCAGAACGAAATTTCGGAAATCGTAAAACTGGATTTCACATTAAAACAATGGTATCTACGCATTCCTCGTATTTTGAAAATGATTATATTAAAAAAATTACGAAAATCGATAAGGTAGAAAAATTATCTATTAAAGAAACAGAATTTGAAGAAAACGATGGTATTTGTTAATGTAAGACACAGGAAAGTTCAAAAGGGGGGGGGGGTAATTTTCCGTTTGTTTTTATTTTATAAAAACAAGATGGTCGCAATTTTCCACCTGCTAACACGATTAAAGGTTGTTTTTTTTTTAATAATTCAGTAATATTCAGGTAATTTCGACTGCATAATTTGGAAGCTAACATTGTAATTTGTTAGAATCGACAAACAAAAAATCAGTAGAAACCATTGTTTTTTATTTGAAAATTCCATTTATCGACTACAAAATTTCGTTCTGATAGTGTAGAAGCGCCAATATACCCTTTTCTAGTATCTGTACGAAAACATTTTAAGCGGTAAAGGGAAACGAGTAGGTAAATATCAAATTAGATAATTACTTCACACTTATTCCACCGCCTGAAATAAATTTGGAAATAAATTCTCCGCTCTATAATAATCAACAATGGAGGCTATTTTTTTTTTTTTTAATTTTTGCGTCATCAGAAATGAATAAAATTTTTAGTCGCGTGATAGCGAATCCATAAGTCACTCCGTCGGTCCGACGATCGGTCGGTCGGTCTGTCCGTCGATCTGTCCGTCGGTCTGTCCGTAACACTTTTGTGCTTGTCCTTTTTGGTTAAGATCGATCAAAGGTCTGTTGTTAATACATGCTGTTCTTAACTTTTTAAGCTTTTCTTGGACTTTTGGTCGGGATCAAAGTGTAGTATCTGTTCCGGCAGATGCTGCACTCAAGATAATTTGTACCAGTCAATGGAGGGAAACCCTCTATACTGGGACAATTATTATTTTTGGTAACCAGAGTGACCCCTTTTTGCCTACTTTTAGGGGAGCTGGTTTTTACCTCACATTAAAAACGGCCTTGTGCCTAATTTGCTCAGTGGGGGAGCAAATAAACACCATCTGTTCCGGCAGATACTGCAAGCAAAGACCATATGTGTGGGCAACCTCACATATAAGACCTTGGTCAATGTAGGGGCAACCCTTCATACCAATTGTCATTATCCAACTCCCCTACTCCCCGGGGAGTTGGTCCCCATTTCCCCTTCACTCCTCACATTAAAAATCGGCCTTGTGCCTAATTTGCTCAGTGGGGGAGCAAATAAATACCATCTGTTCCGGCAGATGCTGCACTTAAGATAATTTGTACCAGTCAATGGAGGGGAAACCCTCTATACTGGGACAATTATTATTTTTGGTAACCAGAGTGCCCCCTTTTTGCCTACTTTTAGGGGAGCTGGTTTTTACCTCACATTAAAAACGGCCTTGTGCCTAATTTGCTCAGTGGGGGAGCAAATAAACACCATCTGTTCCGGCAGATACTGTAAGCAAAGACCATATGTGGGGGAAACCCCACATATAAGACCTTGGTCAATGTAGGGGAAACCCTTCATACTAATTGTCACTATCCAGCTCCTCTACTCCCCGGGGAGTTGGTCCCCATTTCCCCTTCACTCCTCACATTAAAAATCGGCCTTGTGCCTAATTTGCTCGGTGAGGGAGAAAATAAATACCCTTTTGGCCAAGATCAAAGTGTAGTATCTGTTCCGGCAGATACTGCAAGCAAGGACCATATGTGGGGGCAGCCCCACATATAAGACCTTGGTCAATATAGGGGCAACCCTTCATACCAATTGTCACTATCCAGCTCCCCTACTCCCCGCATTAAAAATCGGCCTTGTGCCTAATTTGCTCGGTGGGAGAGCAAATAAATACAGCTTTTATTGGCCTTTTGGCCAAGATCAAACTGTAGTATCCGTTCTTACTACATGCTGTACTTATGTTTGTAACTTTGTGATATAAAGTGGGGGATCACTTTTTTGTATTAATTTAATGTGAAATGATCACCCACTTTACAATCAGTCAATCTCAAAGCCATTCAAGTCATTATCCATATCATTCAAGTTGTTTTTGAAGGATTCCAGTTATTTTTTAAGCATTCAAGTCATTCTTAAGGTCATTCAATTCATCCTTAAGTTCATTAAAGTCATTTTAAGTCATTTACTTTTTATTTATTTAAGTCATTTCAGCCCATTTTTCGGTCATTTTAGTTTATCTTTAAGAATTTCATGTCAATCCTACATTCACGCATTCATGCATTACACGAGAGCATGCGACTAATGGCTATCGGTCTTGTTATATGAAAAATTCATTACTGACTTTATTCTATGATTTATTTATATGAATTTTTATAGTATTATATCAAGATAAATAGAGAGTGCAAATATAAGCGGGGCATATTTTTTCGATTCATTTTTTTTTTTTTACGAATGGTGTACGCTAGCATATGTATAACAGAAAATCAGAGTGGGAGAAGGTGAGACTCTAATTAAGTATAGCGTTCTACCGACGACGTTGTGGTAATGGTGGTGGCTACGTAGTTAACAACACAGACTGAACACCTGGTTGTTCTCAGTTCGAATCCAGTTAGTTCCACAGAAACACGTTTATCAAACAAACACTTGAGAAGGTAAATAAAAAAAACTGTCTGACAAAACGTAACAGTCACTCGTCATAGACAGTAAGTATCAACTCTCATCTGTGAGAAAGAAGTTGTAAGGAAGAGCAGATGAACATCCCCCACTAGATTTCAAAGTCGTTTTTGTACTCTGTCACGTCAGGAAAAGGTTTCCATAACCGCGCTTTCCCAGATGTAGCAGCAGTACTCCGTCTTGAGGCATATTTGACGCTGATACTGGTAGAGGATTGCCACGGCAGTTACGAGGTACGTCCCAAAAGTAATACCTCCTATTTTTTATTCTGCCCGAGTGTAACGTAATCCCCCATTGAGGAGCGTTAGAATTACGCTGAGGTAGCTTTATATTCCCGGGTGACGCCAGATAACCCAAGGATTTAAGATAGAGAAGATAAATATAGATATATTTTAATTCACTGTCGAAATGGATATATTTGTTTGTTTGTTTGTTTTTTTTGGGGGGGGTTGGAAGACCTGAGATATTTTGTTATTTGGGAAAAACTCAACAACAGGAAATGCGAGGATGTTAGACTGACATATTGTACTGGCTGAGTGATAGTTGGTGACCTCGAGGTTATGTGATTTTTAGTCTTGAATGGGGTCTCAGATCGTTGGGGCTTAGCGTGATTTGATTAGCTGGGGAGACTTCCACCCCACCACATCGGGTCGATGCGCTCTAAAATTGGACAGATTGCTCGTTGAATTCGGGGAGAACAGGTCGTATAAACCCGCCGTTCCCTGCAGAGAGGACCCCTCCCCAATTCATCCATCCGTCGGTCACTGTCTGTGAAGAGAGTTGAGACTTTGAAAAGAACTTACAAAATCTGAATGAGAATTGTAAAAACATTTGTACATAATTTTATGAGAATTAAGCTTTTGTAGATAGACTACAATCGTTGTATTTCTTCCTGCCTGCCGCTTCGATATTCGCTTTCAGCATACCAGATTTGTAACAACCTCCGAGGAGCCTAGACGACACGTGCCGAGAATCCAGAGTCCTAACCACCTCCTCGAAGGAGGCGTTGCACGAATAGATCAAAGTATTACAAATTGCATTGTTATGATGACTGAACATATGCATTCATAACCTGAAAGTTTAAACTCGTTGCATATATTGACGTTGTGAGAATCTAAGAAAGCAACTCCTGTCATGGATGCGCGTTAGAAGCAGAGATAAGATAGGCAAAAGTGCATTTAGAATAATGGTGACTATGTGGAAAAATTAATTCGGGAGCTGAAATGGTCACTTGTTTTAATAGTACCGCTCCCGTCTTCGTAGCTTTTTAACTTTTTTGAATTAAAAATAGGAGGCTTTACTTTTGGAACGACCCTCGTATGATAAAACGCGCTCCAGACGCCCATGTCCAATCATCGTTCATTGCTGGCAAAAGTACATTGGTAATGGTGGTGACTGTGTAGAAAAATATATTTTGAGCTATAAAAGGGCGCTCGTTTTAATAGGACCACTCCCGTTTTTGTACTTTTTCAACTTTTTCAGTTAAAAAATATAAGCAATTTTTGTCAATGCAGAAAACACCACTTCCTCAAATGTGCCAACAGGAACTCATCTTAGAACGTGTTTGACTCTAATAAAGATCAAACATTGCGTTAAGAATGAGATAATTTCTAGAGCAATAGAAAGTTCCAGCCATCTTTCCGGCGACCTTACAAACATATTTGATGGAAGTCTTCATTTGAGGTCAGGAGTGAAGGTCAGTCCTAGAAACTTATTAAAGCAGAAGACTTTTTCTATATTAAAATTTTACAAATAAAAATTATGCGAAACCTGTAATTAAAAAAAAAGTAGAAATATTTTTCTAATATAACTTTTTGTGTGAAAATATTAAATAAACAATGCTTAATTCAATGATGATATAGGTAGTTCGAGAAATTCATTTTTCTTCGAGTTATATCGAATTCATTAATACAGATTATAGGGCTTTTATCGTAATGTTTTTATAACAATTAATTTTTTTTATTGTTCTATTTTAGGATGCTTTATTTTCGTAAAAAGAATCAAAAATAAATTCGTATAATTTTTTTTATTATTACTGAAAACCATAACTTTAGTAAAGGTATTTTTTGTTTAAACAAAATAATACATTTTCACTAAGATTTACATAAAAATAATGGGTTCAATATATTCCGCGATCATTACTGAAAATTTCATTAAAATTGGTTAATTTCCTGAATTTTGGTGATTTTTAAGTAAAGTGAAGGGTCAAAATGTTTATTCATTTTGAGCATTGCCATTCATTTTGCCCGTACCTAAAGAAAACAACATAATCTTTTAAACCGTTATTGTCTTTTGAACCTCACCTACCTATTTTTTATTCATCATACAACCTGCTTATAGCATATAGAAGACTGGTTGGTCTGTACTAAGATGCAGAAAACCGACTTCTTATATTTAAAAATATTGGATAGAGTGACAAAGTTTCCCAAAGACGTGAGGCGTATTTTCTCCTTTAAGAAAGGATCGAACAGCTTTGTAAAAACAAGAGTTAGTTCAGGTTCAGCCATTAATTTTAATTGGTGTAAAGCAATGATCAGAGCGTTGGTGGTGAAAGAAAAGAATCTTGGTTTTAACTTATTGAAAGTAACTAGCCACATTGTCTCCTATTGCCCTACGTGCATCAGGCCGGAAGAGAGAAAAACGGATCTTAATCATTAATGCTTTTTGAGATGTTGTCATAAATATTTGTATCATATGCATATGTGTCAACGAATGAACTTAGAATATGATTTGGTAAATCATTGATAAAGATCAAGAAAGGGGTTCAGCCCAGAATTGAATCATGTTGATATAAATACTATATGCTTTAGACTTTTGGTAATCAACGATTACGTGTATGAACCTGTCAGACTACTGGAGAAAACTTTTGTCCCAAATCTTATCAAAAGCCTTTGGTCAAAAGCAATAATGTGTAGGCTCAGCCGCCTAGAAAGAACACGGCCGCTGAGTTCTTAGAATGTGTCCAACAAGTCTTGCAAATGATGTTTATGACAATGGTTTCATGTAGACTGAAGAAATAACAATATTCCAACTTGTCATAAAACTGAAAATTTCGAAATTATCCAACGGATTGTAAAGTGTCGGTCAATAGCCAATTCTTGGAAGTGTGAAATCTGTAATATACCATGCGCATTGCGACGTTATTCGCAGTCAATTGATGGTTTTAGGTGGAAATATTCATTTTGATTTTGTACATAAATATGAAAAAAAACATTTTTTTAACAAAGCAAACTTTCCTGGAACAATTATCATTATGGTTTATAATCTATACTAGACTACCCGTGACCCGTTGGGTCAGTATGTTATATTAGCTATGGAATTAATGTATGAGCGTGACACTTGTGGCGTAAAGAAAATAGTTTGTTTGTTTCTATGAAAGTATATCAAAATGAAAAAAGAATATAGATAGATTTCTATGAGTCGTTCTGTTTATAATTGTTTATTTTTGGAGAAAAAAAAACTTACAGCCATTGAATTCTAAGTGGTTTGCCATACTTATAGGTAAATGTGCACTGAACAGATACCGGCACTTGATGACGAGTGTGGACCTTGCGCAAACATTGGTCTATTTAGCCATGAACACCTTTCTTCAGGCCAAATAAAAAAAAAAATTAAGCCAAAGAAAATGCCAAATTAATAAATGGTAGTCACATTTAATTCGCATAGATCAGCAGCAACACCAGTGATCTGTCTAGAACAGACACACGCAATTTTTATAAATTCTTGTAAAGTTAACTTAGAGTTTTCTAAAAAAAAAACAACTCCTTTTTTACTTTTGACTCTTATGAATTTTGCACCGAAAAATCTTCGTGTCACAATACTTTATGAGGGGCATCTCCTGATGATAAACACTACATTGCATCGTAGATGCAGGTATTTTTCGTTCTTTGAGGAAATTATGAGAAGAATCAAAGTCCTTTGTCCACTCAATAGTTGCGTAAGCATTTTTTTATTATGAATGTACAAAAAAAATATTTAGTGGAGAAAATAAGATAAAATGAATTTAAAATAAAATAAAATAACAAATTTAAAACGAAACAAAATAAAAATGAATTTAAAATAAAATAAAAACAAGCACAAAATAAAAGTATGAATGAAATTTACTCAAATAAAAAAAAAGTTACACCAAAAAAAAAACACGCTTGATTAATTTGGAGTTTAAAATCAATTTAGCATTTTCTTTGACTTTAAAAAAAAATTTTTTTTTCTTTGTCCCCAAAAAGTTTTTCATGGCTAAATAGACCAATGTTTGCGCAGGGTCCACACTCGTCATCAAGTACGCAGATACTATAATACTTAAAATTAAATTCACATTTTGATATATCTTTTAATTTAAACGCGAAAAAAAACCCAATTGTGACGCTAAAAACGTACACAGTAAAACAAAATACGTTTTATTGTCGCGTTGATTATGTACGCATGCGCAACCGGAAGTCGTAAACCGGATGTTGGGTTACAACACCCGTTACAAGCTCATTTGAGATTTATAATTATATAGATAGATTATATGGAGTAAGGATTTTTTTTTTCAGTTTCAATTTTTTCATAAAATTCGAACGCAGCGGTCATTTTATCTAGACTGCTTTGTCTATACATTACCGTCAATAGGGGTTGCTTTAAAGACAACCCCCTCGTTAATAGATTCATTGATCATGTGTGACATTACAGTCAGCATATCAGCAGTTGATCTTGCCGAACAAGAACCATATAACTATAGTAGATTGTTGTTGCTGAGGTGGTTCACGACTGTTTTTATTACATGACAAAGTTTCCCAAAGACGTTGGGGCGTATTTTCTCCTTTAAGAAACGTTCGAACAGGTTTGTAAAAACAAGAGTTAGTTCAGGTTCCACCTTCTTAAAATAAGGAGGGGGGTATAACGCCTTGTCATATTGACATATGAAAAGGCCTCGTTATAATTTGCGGGGAAACATTTTTGAGCGGGAACATGATTCTTATCGTCCAATGTATATATCCTGTCGCGCAGTGAGAACGTTCAAGTGTGTTCTTACCGAACCACTTACAAATCACACCGAGAGTGAGAATATGTAAGTCCAGTAGAAAATGGAACATAATTATGTACCTATTTACTATGCCTCCCCACGGGACAGAGTTAGACACCAGGGTCGTTTTTTAACGTGGAGAAAAGGTACAAAAATAAAAATTGTCTCAGTCGTGAAGGATTTCTCCTCCACCGAAAGAGAACAAGAAAATGAAGTGCAGCATCTGAAGAACAGATACTAAACTTTGATCTTGACCAAAAGGATGTAACTGTTATGTAACTAAGTTATATTTTGAATTCTCTCTCTCTCTCTCTCTCTCTCTCTCTCTCTCTCTCTCTCTCTCTCTCTCTCTCTCTCTCTCTCTCTCTCTCTCTAGCCTCTTTATTCATTTGCTCTTTTTGTTTGGTGATAATTTGACAAACAATTGAAAACATTCGTGATACATATGGAACCTACATATATTTTTTTATTTATACACACAAAGAACAAAAGATAAATAGGTATAGTTAAAGATAGAATTCTGTTATTTTAACAGTGTTTGCTTAAATAAAAAATACTTTATAAATAGGCACACACACTTACACGTATATACATTACGTATTTTCGATATATAGATATGTGTATGCGTGTTTGCTTTCTGTCAATGTAAATATGCGTGTGTAAATTCAGTGGCTATTGCAGATAGTGCCTTTGTGCCGTTATTGAGAGTATATGCGTGAACTTGCGTGTGAATGAGTTCAATAGGCAGTGTGTGTGTCTCTGTGTGTCTGTGTGTGTGTATGTATGTATATGTGTGTGTATGTATCTATGTGTGTACGTGTGTGTGTGTGTGTGTGCAAGCTGCTTGTTGGTTGTGCTTGAATATGTGTGTAAGTTGATATTTATTTCCCTTCTACTTAGGAAAGATAACGTAATGGCGTGCTCACTGACTGTTGCCTCTTTTGTCAGACCGGATGTTCAAATTTTGTTGGTTTTGTTCGTCTTATTAAATACCCGGCGGCAGGAATTCCAAGAGTGAATATTTCCTCTAAGCGCAAAGAAATGATTTTGCTTGCGGGCGTATTTGTAAACATCACGTGACCACTATTTTGTGTACTTTTGTATTTTTATCGCCTGGAGCCTCATTTCGTACTAAAATGTGATCTTTTTTGGAATGCGTGTTTCATAACGAAAATTGCCTGAAACAAATGTTGATCCTATTGACAAATTTTTAAATCTTTTTCGAAAATTAGTCTTATTTTTTGGTTCATTCGAACTACGGATCTTATCTTTTATTGTCATTTTCACGACGTTTCGGTTGATGTAACCTTTTACCTTCTTCAGATGTATCTTATCGAACTGGGAGATTGTTTCTGTCGAAATCGGGGATTTGGACGGAATTACGAACCTATATCCAGTCATGGCTGACCGAACGAAAGCATGACACCTCCGTGAAGTACATAAAGGGTTTTAGTCCAAATTCTGTCCGAATTCCCGATGGTGTGTAGTAGGTGGAACGCAATGAATTATTTGTTGTTTTTCCATCTATCTTTTTTTCTATTTATCTACCATCTCGATCTATTTATCCATCTAACTGGCGAGATAAACAAGTGATGAGATGTGAAGCTGTGGTTTGATAAAAGTTGTCAAAACATTATTGAGCTATACAATGGACAAGTTTCAACGGAAGCTCTAAAAATAGCGGACCGGAAGGGCATGGTTATTACCACGTGATCAGGTTAGCTGGACACAGAGTCGAAGTTGGAATTTGGACGTAGAGAAGAGCGGTCAGGTTAACGGTTGTCTCCCCCTTCCCTTGGGATGGAGATGATGTGCCTAAAAAAAATGGAGACTGTTAGAATTAACCACAAGCAAAAGCCATTCACTTGCCATTCATTTGCGTCGACAGCCGGAAAGTGAAATAAAAACTAATATAAAACCCACGATTGTTTGTGAAGTAAAATGCATCCGTTCAAACAGATTCCATCTTCTCATCAAAAAACAAGATGCTTTTCCAGATGAACCAAGATCAACACGCAGTTGAATGAGGTATGTCAAATAGATGTAAGACACACACGCGGTGCGCACACACACACACACACACACACACACACACACATACACACACACACACGCGCACGCTTGCATATGAACATTTAGACGATCATAACATTGAAAAGAACTGAAATAGGTCACAAATAGAACTTCGGTTCAGATAGTGAATAACCTCATATAGACATTAGACACGTCGCAAACAGTTACATATTTAGATGAACCCTTCGTCAAATACATGTACTTCCGGGTCAGCTATCAGACTCTTCCGGTGCAATTGATCGGTCACCGAGTTTGATGTGACTTTGACATGTTTTAATAACATATCAAAACACAGCTCACACCTCCCATTTTGCCCAACAGTTTTCCAGTTTCCCCTCCCAAGAACAGATGATTTTCCAGACGGACCACGATCAACGACGCAGTGAAGATAAGGTATGTCGGATACGTGTATCACACACACACACACACACACACACACACACACACACACACACACACACACATGAACATTTAGACGATAATAACATTGGAAAGAACCCAAATAGGTCATAAATAGAACTTGGGTTCAGATAGTAAAGAGTCACTATAGACATCAGTAACAATGACACATACACACACATACACACACATACATACACATACACACACATACAAACCCAACAATACAATATACGTTAATGATAGCCACAACGTAACACAGAGTTCAACAGAAACATTCCCGAGTTCGACAAAATAACCTGTAGAAAGCCAGAGGTTACATTGTTCAAATGACACGGAGGATGAGAACAGTAGTCTGAAGAATCCAAATCACATGAATACGTAATCCTCATTTCAAAAATTCAGAAATATTTCGAAAAAAGCAACGAAATCAAACTAGAATATCGCAATGCATGTTCATGGTGAGGAATACAATTCCACAAATAAATTCTACCTGCACCGAATAAACTCTTATCGCCTTAACAGTCTACATCTTAACAATCGGTTATTTCAAAAATTTACAAAATCCATATTTTTTACTTCGTATAGTCACCACTTATCAAGGCCCGAAGGCCACTCAAGAATAAAAGAATATTGTCTCTAAATGTAAGCATTCCTTGACTTTCGTCATAATTATTATACTTGCAGGGATTACTGACGTTTCTCGAGATTAAATGATGATCAACGAATGTTCCACACTTTCCAATAGTTTTATTGTTATCAAAATCTAAAAAATCGCCCATTTCTTTTTCAATCAAATTGATTGATTGCCTGCTCTTGTTGGCATCACATGTCTCCCCGCAGTGACTTAGTCCGTAATACATCGTAGTCTACATTGCACAGTAGAGAATCTACTGTTTATTTTATAAAATTATTTTATATAATGGCTTGAATTAAAGTTTCAATTGCAAAAGTCAAGTATCATGATTCAATTGTGCTCTAAACAGAAACATTCATTTCGAACGCACACCTATCTTATCAAAGAACCTACTGTTGAGTTTATACGCCGGGCCTTTTTGCTTGTGTATTGATAAAATCTCTCAAAAGCACTTGTGATGTTAGGATATATAAGGGTGTCAGTTTGGTTTCAGTCTTTAATCGGGTTTTTCCGATTATCGATTTTCGATACTTATCGGAGGCATTCCGATTTTAAAAAAAAACATCTAAAACCACTCCCAGACACATAAAGTGCATTCGTGTGAAATTTCAAGAAAATCA
>NC_136491.1:25118447-25128447 GCF_053919585.1 Euprymna scolopes
TATATATATACACTCGGGTTTTTTTATATTCAAAAGTAATGGACTAATGAATTCAACGAGGTTGTTAGATAGTGCTCAATAAAAAGAGCTGACAATACTTGTTTATTGTTATATAAACATGCTCACATCCCGCTGCTACAAATAGCCACTTGTTTCAATCAAACAACATATATCATCAGGCAGCGACTTGACTATTCAAAAGTTCAATGAATAATGGATTTTTATTTTAGGTAGGAACTCTTTAAAAGTTGGAGTTAAAAAACTTAAAACACAGAACTTTAATTATAAGATGTAAAGAGGGCGGGGCAATTTAAATAAAGTTAAAAGATTATAATGGAGAGAGAGGGATTAAAAAAAGAAATAGAGAAAGAAAATAGAGACAGAAAATAGAGAGAAAAAAAATATATATAACATGGAGAGGAAAAGAAAAAAGATATAAATGGTTATTATAAAGAGAATAAGGACTAGAAGGGAAAAGAAAGAATGATGAGATATAGTTAAAGAGAGAAAGAGAGAAAGTAAGAATTTGACAGTATATAGAAAAAGAAAAAGAAACAGATCTGCGTGTCAACCAATTTATGAACAATTATACAATTCAGTAATGAGACAACATTATTACAAATACAAACAGAAAATACAATCTAAGCATTAGAAATGAACATGTCAAAAAAGACAGCGGATGTATCCAACCAACATATTTATCATCTCACATACGTCCACGAGTAATATCAACGCAGTTCAAACATACGTCTACAATTAATTAAGCCCTTTATACTAAATGATATAAGTTTAAAGTTTTCGCGTTTTTATTAAATAAATATATAAATAAAAGAACAAAATAATAATGATAAAACAATATTAAAATTATTATTATTAATAATAATAATATTAATAGTAATAATAAAAATAATAGTAATAATAATAATAAAAAATAGAAAAAAAAGCAGAATAAAATTAATATTTATTATCTTTTTAATATAACATATTTAGCCATAAGAGGGGATTAAATAAATTAAATAGGACTAATAATTATAAATAATAATCTACTAATATTTATGTATATAAAAAGAATACAATACATATATATATATACATACATATACACATACATACACATACACATACACATATATACATATATATATACATATATATACACATATACATACATATACACATACACACATATATACACACATGCATATAAGTAAAGGTGTTACTCTAAACTATTAAATTGAAAGTTTAAGCTAGTTAAGTATAAATATAAAGTCATATTAAATCACAAATTAATACATTCAAGACAGTATTACTAAGAACATAGAAACAAGTACACTTACATATAAATATATAAATATATTCAGGCAAAAGAAGTAATTAAATGAACAAAATACTCAAAAGTAGCGACATACAGATAGATAGTAACAAAATTAAAAATGATAAAATATATATGTATATACCCACAGAGAACCAACAGACATACAACAAAACATATATATATATATATAAACATACATACAAAAAAATACACAAATAAATGCACACAGTCATATACTAATATACAACAACGCACACACACATATATATACGCACACATAAATATGTATAATTCACATAAACTATATATATAGAAATACATATGTATACAAATTATTTGGTAAGAGTACAGATAGATGCATACACACATAAAAGCATACAAATGGATTGAATAAATATGGGGGGTATACAAAATAATATAGAAATATATAAATCTAAGTACACACGGTCATAAAATAAACACATAGACACATACATATACACATAGACACGCAAGTATATAAGATAGGGGAAGTAAAGAATGAAATCAGGCGAGGAGAAAGTATATAAATAGTATTTTAATAAATTATAGAAATCTGTGACAATTTTAAATTTATTTAAATTTTATATCTAAACTAAATTACTTAAAAGATGGTTTTTATAATGTTTGCAATTAATTGAATTTTCGTGCTTCTTATTTAATAATTTATCTCTTTCTCTAAAAGTAAGTATAAATACTTTCTCATAAAGACATAGGTGGTAAGGTGAGTTTAAAGATGAACAGGTTTTAGCTTTCTTTAAAATTTTCCAATTTACTATTGGGGAGTAACCTTGCTCTACTAGTTCATTGTAATATTTAGACAAGGAAGTTCTATTTTTGGACTCAATATTTTCAAAAGAGCACTTGTGACCGGTAAATCTTTCTTTAAAATTGTTATTTGTCATTCCTATGTAATATTTTTTTCATTAGGATTTTCCTTAGTAGAAATAGTTGCTTGGTACACTACAGAAGTAATTTGACAATTTCCTTTAAGAGGGCATTTTGATTTAATTCTACAGTTACAGCTTTCGGTAGCAATGGGTGTGCTATTTTTGTTTAATATTTTGTTATTATGTTTTTTAATTATTTTTTCAACGTTTTCATTACAGCTATAACTAAGTTTTATTGTATTTTTATTGAAAATTTTATGTAGTATGTTATTAATAGGGAAGTGATTTTTAATTAAGTTTAAGAATTTCATTCCTAGATTTGTTTTAAGTTTCAGATTAAAAGGGGGATTGTACCACAGGATTTTTCTCTTACGGTTTCTATTTGTATTTGTGTTTGGGTGTGTTGGTTCTATGAACTCAATTTGCGTGTTTTTGTATCCACTATCCTTAAGGGCCCTGTTATAGAAATATTTATGCCTATTAAATGTTTCAAGATTGGAAGAATTGTCACTGATTCTTTTACTAATGGATTTGGGGATATGCCTAATGATAGATTTTGGGTGATTTGATAGGGGGTGTACATAAATTGGGTTTGAGTTTTCCTTCCTATATGGTTGGTAGATGCCTTTCCTTAAATCAAAGTTCACATCCAAAGAATTTACAGTTTTAACATCTGATATAATATCCACTTTTAATTTAATTCTACGGAATTCATTTAATATAATCTTTTTGGTTCTTTCAGATTTAAGGCCGTTGGATTCCTTTATGATAATCAGTCAATCATCACGATACAAGCCTATATCCATGACATTGATATCTTTGATTAAGTTGTATAGTATGAATAGACCTACTAAGTCTGTCATTTCAGCAGAATCCAAAGACCCCATGGAAATGTATATATATATATATATATATATATATATATATATATATATATATATATATATATATATATATATATATATATATATATATATATATATATATATATATATATCCGAGGCGGAGACATAAAACCTACTATCGTTTAAAAAATCAAAACAAAAACCACTTAAACAGATGAACGATAAAACGAAGCAGTAAATTGTCTATGGGAACATAGCGCAGTGGATTAGAGCGCTGGCCTGATATACATAAGGTCCAAGGTTCGAATCCTACCAACAGTCAAGCTACGCTGAAGAGGAGTAGGGCTCCGAAACACGCGTGTTCCTAGATTATTGTTTTTAAAAATATAAAAACATATATATATGTGTTTGTGTGTGTATATATATATATACTTAACTTCCTATGACTGAACATGTATATTCGACATACTTGACACCCAGGCAACGCCGCGCAAGTCAAATCATATCATGAATTTATTTAGGTTCTTTCGTTTAAATCAGAAAATACTTTTAGAATCGAGTTCACATAATTAATTCATGAACATTAATAATTTTGTGAAATAATCTCAACAAATAACACGAAGAAACGAGAGAGAAAATTATTGATTTTCTAAGCGCCGTATTATTACCACTACATGCGCCACTGAGTCGGCGGATTTTATGTTTCTTAAACATCTCAGATTGGCACCTGTTTGAAATGTGATGATTATTGAAAACTGAGAATGCTAATTTATTAGAAATTTTATTTTTAATTGATATCTCTTGCTTTCTGCGCGTGAGAATAAAAAAATTTACAGATCGTGAAACAACACTAATTGTTTGTCGGATGCTTTTTTATTTTATTTTTTTAAATATTCCATGTAAACATTGTTGAACCGTCCCTTTAAATAATCTAAATTCCACCTAATCTACACCATCTTCTATTCTCCTATGAATTTGTTTTTTTTTTGTTTGTTTGTTTGTTTTTTTTGTTGTTGTTGTTTTTTTTTTTTTGTTTCTGTGCATGTGTTAATATTCATATTAGAAACCCCTTTTTTCTTTTTTTTTTTTTTTAAAGAAAATACAATTTTCTTATATATCGGTCATGGAATTGCATTCACCTGCAAAAGATCTAGCTAATTGCATATTCTTTTAAACATTTATTTTTATTAATTTCCTATTATTTTTATCCATTTTCTTATGGGATAATCATATTTAGTTAACTATTACGTGTAATTAGGAAGTCACACAGCCAACTTCGGAACGCTGATCATGCAGTGATAATGGTTGAAATCGCCCTAAACTCTAGAACCAAAACTGAAGAGTCAGTGCTCAAAACAACGAGATATTATAAAAAGGCAGACTGGGGAGCCATCAGGGAACTAATCAGAGATGTCCCATGGAAAAATATTTTTTCTCTCCCTGCTGAACAGTGTGCAAACGAGACCACTGACTGGTTAAAAACTGCAATCGAAGCGCATGTTCCCATGCGGAAATTTTATAGTAAGCCTCACTCTCCCCAATGGTTTATGTCGACTTGCGCAACTGCCACTGCTCAAAAGCAGCATGCATACCGTAGGTTTGACCGACATAAGTCCAGTTCAAACAGACTGAAGTATATAGAAGCTAGAAATAACGTTAAGAAAGAAATAGCAACAGCTAAGAGAGAATTTACTGAAACCACTAAAAAGCGCACCGAAGCACAAAAACTAGGAACTCGAGACTTCTGGAAAATCTACAACAGTGTAGTAAATAATGGGCAATCAACAATTCCCCCACTAACCAACAATCACGAGGTTGTCTCCTCAGCAACCGACAAGGCTAACATGCTTGCCAGTCGGTTTGCTTCAAACTCCACACTGGACCCTTCCAACCACCCCCTACCTGACTTTCCTATGCGGACATACGCCATGCTAGACGATCTGAAAATCACCTCTGCTCAGGTGTATGCTATCATAAAAAATCTTGACACTTCAAAAGTATGTGGACCCGATCTTATCCCAGCTGTGCTATTAAAAAAGTGCTCAGCCGAAGAAGCACCAGTTCTCTCTAAACTCTACAACAAATGCCTTAATGAAGCTTGCTTTCTGGGCTGTTGGAAAACTGCGTCTGTTGTACCAGTATTCAAGAATTCTGGCGAAAGGACTGACCCATCAAATTATCGCCCCATTAGCCTCCTCCCACTTTTTTGCCAAAATATTTGAGACCTTAATTAACCATGCTCTAGTCCATCACCTTACAGATGCTAAACCTCTGACTGACAAACAATATGGATTTAGACAAGCCCGTTCCACGGCAGACATCCTAACTGTAATCTCTGAACGTATATACCATTCACTGGACAAAGCGGGGGAGGGCAGAGCGGTAGCTCTAGATATATCTAAGGCTTTTGACAGGGTATGGCATGAGGGTCTCCTCGGGAAAATTAGATCATACGGTATCACTGATAGAATACTTAACATAATTAAATCCTTCTTAGATAAGAGAAAAATCCAGGTTGTCCTCGACGGTCGTACATCTAAATAATATGATATAAATGCGGGGGTGCCCCAGGGTTCTATCCTTGGACCTCTATTGTTCCTGATATTCATAAATGACCTCCCCGACAAAATTGCCTCTGAGATGGGTATATATGCTGATGACACTACACTCTATGGTAGGCACGACAGGAAGACGAATGAACACATTTCTAAAGAAATGGCAGAAACACTTGAGGAAGACCTCCAATCTGTAGTGGAATGGGGACAAAAGTGGTTGGTCGCGTTCAATGCTGCCAAGACTAAACTAGTTTCATTCAATGATTACAAGAAACCCTCTCTACCGTCTATAGCAATGGCCAACGACTCTTTATCTGAGAGTCCATCTTTCAAACTCCTTGGCCTAACGTTCACAGGAAACATGAGTTGGAACAATGACATTGAAGACATTGCCAGGGCCGCTGCAAGAAAGGTGGGCTCTCTCTACCGTGCTAGAAAACTACTAACACCCGAAAGTATCCTGTACCTCTATAAGGCCACCATTCGCCCAATTACGGAGTATTGCTGTCACATCTGGGCTGGTGCATGTGCTACTAGTCTCTCGCTCCTTGACAAGGTTCAAAAGAGAGTCGCAAACCTGATAGGCCCTGAACTGTCATCTAAGCTTCAGCCTCTGTCCCATCGACGAAATGATGCATCCCTCTGCCTTTTCTACAAGTATTTTAGTAGTGAATGCTCTGACGAACTGCAATCACTTGTGCCCCCACCATGTGAGCACCCTCGACAAACCCGACAGGCTTCTAAATCCCACCCCCACACTATAGAGATCCCTAGATGTAAAAGATCTTTTTACTCCAATAGTTTCTTCCCCAGAACCGCTAGACTCTGGAATTCCATTCCAGGTCCCTGCTTCCCCAACAGTACTGACGTGCAGAAGTTCAAGTGTAACGTGAATCGACATCTTGCTGACCAAATCCCTCTATAGTACCCCAGTAGTTGTTGCCCCTGATAGTAGCCCCCTACACCAAAGTGGCAATTTGCCTTGTTTGGGGTGAAAATGTAATAATAAAAAAAAAATTATGTTCATGCAGATATTCTACATGATTTATACTTACGTAATATTTGCGTAAAAAGATTATAGTAAACACAAACCTTTTTCTATATATATATTTATGCATGCGTGTATATATATATATATATATATATATATATATATATATATATATATATATATATATATGAATTTAGGAAAACTCGTCTCCGGAAAACTCGTATCCGGAAAACTCGTCCCCTTTTGCTACGTAGGAAAACTGGCCCCTTATTGAATAAATATCGATTGAAAACATATTTTATGACTGTTCTTGAAGAAGATATTGTCTTTAAACATACACATCCCATAATATTTTTTTTTAATATTTTTACTTGTTTACTGTTGTTTTAAAAAAATTAAATTATTTTTCTAAGTGTTCGTTTTCTACCTAGCTTTGAAAGTTTTTGGTGGTCCAACTTATTTTAAAGAGTTTATTTAGTAAAAAAAAAAGTAATGTAAAGTGTTACTTTTGCACAAAAAATGTCCGACATGAGATAATCACGTCTTAGGAGTCTCGATAATCACTCAAAGATAGAAAATTAAAGAAAATACTGAAGTAGATATAGTTTTAAAACGAGCCTCCTCCTCCTCCCGATAAAAAATTTGTATATTTTTAGGTAATGTCCAAGATCACTGAAAAAAAATACTCTAGTTTTTAACATTTCCTGGGTTATTACGAAACAAACAAAAAAAGAAAAGACTTCTTGTATTATTAAATAATAAAACAAATATTTTATTTAGAAAATTTGGTACTTCACGGGGAACGTGGGCCCTGGTGTTTTTATTTAATTATTACTCCTTCAAAGCGCATGCGCAAAAGGTTTTATTTGGTTTATTTAATCACGAAAACTTTTTATGGTACTATTTGAAGCCAAAAAAGGGCGGGGGCAAAAGCATTATTTGAATATGTACGAAAAAATAGTTTAACAAAAAAATAATATTTAGTGGAGAAAATAATAAATAAAAATTAAATTAAATAAAAATAAAATAAAAACAAGCACGAAATAACAGTATGAATCAAATTTACCCAAAGAAAAAACAAATTAAAAAAAAATAAATAAAACACGCACGATTAAAAATAAATTTGCCGATTTATTTGACCAAGAGGAAATTGGAGTTATCCCCCTCTAACAATAGCCGCCGTCTGCTTACTGCACAAGTGCCCCCGTAATGACTTTTAAACGATACCCTCCCCTCCCCATGTTAAAAATGGCTTTCGAAATAATGTTATTATTTCAGCACGGTACCAAAATTACATAAGTACCGTGTTTTCTTTTTTGTTGTTTCGTAATAACACAAGAATTGTTTAAACTAAATTAATTCTTCTAAATAAAATAATTACTTTCTTTGATAATACGTGTTTTCTTTCTTTTATTTTTGTTTCGTAACAACACAAAAGTGTTAAAACTAAATTATTTTTTAAAATATAAATGACTCCGTGATCAAGTTTAGTTTTTCAAACAAGAGATAAAAATAATTTTTTTTAAATATGTGAGATGTGTATTCTCTTTTAAAGGCAATATTTCCTTCAAGAACCCTCATAAAATGTGTTTTCAATCGATATTTATCAATAAAGGACCAGTTTTCCTACCTAACAAAAGAGGGGGGAGTTTTCCGGGTACGAGTTTTATGGGTACATATATATATATATATATATATATATATATATATATATATATATATATATATATACTAGCATGGGTGCCCGGCGTTATCCGGGTGTTTGGAGGTGCATGCTGAGCAAAAAAAAAAGGTTAATGTTTTAAATTTTGATCCCTATTATGACCCCTTAAAATTTTATTGTTTTGGGCTTAAATCAAGTTATAAAGTCAGATCAATGTTCAAGGAACCTATATCTAAAATTTCAAGTGTTTAGACCCCAAATTGTCGGAGGAGTTGTGTAGAGTTCTCAAAGATACAAATTGTTGAACTTTGACCTCTAAATCGCCAAATTTTTAGCCGAAAACCGATCACATCGATATCCCCAAATCTCAGCATCCTGTATATCAAATTTCGAGTCTGTAGACTAAAAATTAGCAGAGTTATTGCGTAGGGAAATGTACACAGACACACAGACAGACAGACACACAGACACGTTCACTTTATAGATATATAGATATATGTTTAAAATTATTCCTAACAAACTCCTCTATCAGTTTTTGGTCTACAGACATGAAACTTAATATGATAGGGTATTCGAACCCATGAGAAACTTTATATTTGGGTTTTGACCGGGGAAAATAGGTACAAAAGTTTGAAAATTTAAGAAAAAGGAAATTTGCCAGATGAAGATCGAACACGGGCATTACGAATATGCATGCATAACGTAATAGCTATTGGTTCATTTTTAATTCTTAGCCTTATAGCAAACATGTCTTTATAGCTCAAGTATTAATGTCAAAGGAAAAAGTAAATTGTAAGCTGAAAGTTTTGGTTTCGATTTTCGGTAGTGCCGCACTAGTCATTTTTTTTTTAACTTTTTAAATCACTACTATATGTTAGGTCCAATATAATCTATATATATATATATATATATATATATATATATATATATATATATATAAAAGTGAACGTGTCTGTGTACATTTCCCTACGCAATAACTTTGTCAATTTTTAGTCTACAAACTCGAAATTTGATATACAGGGTACTGAGATTTGGGGAAATCGATGTGATCGGTTTTTGGTCAGAAATTTGGCGATTAAGAGGTCAAAGTTCAACGATTTGACCTTTGAGAACACTATCAAACTCCTCCGACAATTTTGGGTCTATGCACTTCAAATTTTAGATATCGGTTCCTTGGACATGGATCTAACTTAATAACTTGATTTGAGCCCAAAACAATAAACTTTTAGGGGTCATAATAGGGGTCAAAGTTTAAAAAAATTGACCTCTGCGGTTTCTTCCAAATTACTCAGAAAATTTCTGGTCTAAATATTTGAAATTTTACATAAAGGGTATTCAGAGATAGGGCAAGCTTTTTCATCGGTTTGGGTCGAAACTTTTTAGTTACCAATATATAAATGTATGTCTGTTTGCATGTCTGCCTTAAACTTTCAATAGAGGCGACGGATTTTACCAAGATCAGTATCGTTTTATAAGTTCGACCTTTCATACGACAAAAGCCACTCAGGGATAAGGGTTATTGCAAGTACATTACGTTAGTGTGGAGATTTGATGAAGTGTTTACTTAAGGGGGCGGTTCATTAGGAATTTGTTAACGTTGGACTTGAAGACATCCAAGTTGTAGTCAGGTGGGAAGCAGGCAGACGGAACAGAGTTCCACAGTCATATGGCTACACAGCAGCAGGCAGACGGAACAGTCCACAGTCATATGGCTATATTGTTT